>NC_135420.1:8920782-9220782 GCF_051991245.1 Festucalex cinctus
ATCGGTCCGGATAGCGAGGGAAATCAAGGCGTCCAAGTCCGCGGGGAGATCGACGGGAACCAGAAGCTCTTGAATAGCTGGTGAGAGTCCTTTCAAAAAATGGTCGTGGAGTGCGATGGCATTCCAGCCACTGTCCGTTGCCAACGTTCGAAAACGAATTGCATAGTCGCTGACAGATTCCTTGCCTTGCTGCAGTCGACTCAGTGCTCGTGCCTTCTCTCGGTCATGGTTTTCTGGATCAAAAACTCGGCGCAAAGCGATTTGAAAGTCCTGTACGCTTTGGCAGACCGAGGAACCCCTGGCCCATTCCGCGGTCGCCCAAGTTTTGGCCCGACCCGTCAGGTGAGATACCATGAAGGCCACTCGGGATCGGGCTGTGGGAAATGCCTGTGGTAACTGTTCAAAATGTATGTCGCATTCTGTGAGAAAAGTCTGACAACGTCCGGGTTCACCGGAGTATCGTTCCGGGGAGGCCAGTCTCAATCCTACCCCGGTGAAAGGCGTGGTCGGTACAGAGAACTCAGGGGGAGGAATTTGTCCGGTGGAAGCTGGCGCTCGACGCCGTGAAAGGCTTACCAGCTCGTGGACCTGGCTGGTCATTTCCTCCATCCGGGACAGCATGGTCTGTTGGATCTGGCCCTGGGTGTTGAGCCGGGCCTCCTGGCTCTGCAGTGCGGCCTCGATCCTGCCTGCTGGGTCCATGCTGGCCGAAGTGTACTGACAAGGCGGGGTCAGGTAGGACTCAGACGCAGGCGTAAGGTAGGCCACCAAGGCAGCAGGTTTATTTCCGGCCAACAGTGGTCTCCTCTCAAACTGAGAGGAGAACAGGGAGGGGAAAAAATGGAGAACAAAAGGTGCTCCACTAGGGAGGAAAAAACAGGCAAAGGGTACTGGGGACAACAGAAAGCGCTCCGCTAGGGAGGAAAAAGGGCACAAGGCAAAAGGGGTAACTAAAGGCGCTCCAAAAGGGAGGAAAAGGCACAAAAACAAGGCAACAACGCTAGGCAACAGGAACAAGGACATGAGGACTGTGGACGCTTCCATGCACTGACGGTGACACTTCGGCAACGGAGGGGAGAATGCAGGTGGCTTTTATTGTGTGGGTTGATTGGTGGCAGGTGGTGATAATCATGGGCGGGGACCGGTAATGATTGAGCGGCAGGAAGGGCAAGTGACCTGGGGTGAGAGGAGAGTTAGATTTTCAGGATAAGACAGGAAACATGGATACCAAAATAAAAGCATGGCCGTCACACCGGTGGCGGCGTGACAAATAAATAGTTAAAACCTTATTTGTGTATGTATTTTGGGATCCATCCCTTCAGCACACAACACTAGCACACTGAATTTAGGCTGCGCTGCTCTACACGGGGGGTGTGCTCAAAAAAATTGATCCGGGAATATATCATTGCGGGCCCTTTACAATACACGAATCCCTCCCTCCAAAAAATTAAGGATGCAATGGCTCATTTTATTTGTTTATTTTTAAATTCCAAACTCCTTGCATCTGGATTTTGGTCACAACAACAAAATGTAAATAGTCCTTTCAAACAGAAAACATAAGAAAATCCCACATGATTCATAATATAGAAACTAATAAAGATGCCAGTGCGTTTGTTTGCATGCTGCCAAGATTTGCTATCTGAATGCGTTAGCTTTAATGCTTCATTTCACAAGCACCTCCCCACAGTCATTAGCATCCGATGCAGCATGTGTCAATGACACATTATCACTCAATTAGCATGTCTTCTCTGGTCTGCTCCTGGTTTTTTTTGGTTTTTTTCGGATTCTCTCGTCACCTCTCTGGCTCAGTGGATGCTCTCACAAAAGAAATAGGAGCACGTAAAATGTTTAATAATTTTACTAAGTTAGTGTCTATTACATTCAATTTATTTATTTATCTTTTTGTTCAGGGCACATGGTTGTATTTATCCGTCAAAATGACCAAACTATACCTTTCACAATTAAATACTTCTGTTGATCCTTGAGCTGCTTTTATCTTGCTTTTTTTTTTTCATGTGCCTTCCTTGAAGTCCTCCAGATTTTTTTTTTCCTCCTTCACAATTGTCAGGAATCCCCTTATGTGTCCAATTTTCTGTGCCCCTCATCCATAATGAAAAGCAGAGGGCTGCTCTGTCATCGGATGGTAATAACACAGCATTACTGATCTCTCTTATGTATTGAAACCTTTGCTCAATGTTCAGTTGGATCAGTGTGGAGGTGCCCAAGTTGAATTTGAAAAACCTTCATTTTTGTGACCATTTTAAGTAGTGTCTTTTGATTTAAGTGTTCCTAAATCTAGCAAAGTTTTAGTTGCTGCTTTGAGTTATCCAGCAAGTACAGTTGATGCAAGTATACAGTACATCAGAATATAATTGTTGAGGTGGGAGGGTCACCATAGGCTACTTTCATTTTGCAAGAAAAACATTGATATATTGCAAGACACTTTAATGAAGTATGAAATTGCATTACTTAAATGACCACGAGGTTCCACAGGAATGAAAAAAAAAAATCTATCTCACTATCTCAAAAATTGTCTTGGGGGCAAAATCTCAGTGTGTGGTTTGGTTGTTTGTGTGTAGTAATGCATGCAAAAAAAATTATAATAATTACAGCAGAGTGGAAATGTAATTTTCATTCAGGATCTATAATTAGTGTTGATCAAAAATGTAATTCATTTCAAAAAGTAAATTAAAATATACTTAAACTGACTGCAACTGACTTTTTTTTTTTTTTACTCACTCACTCACTCACTCACACAAACTTAACAAAATAAAATCTGTGCGTGCTGTAAAGTTGCCGCGGGAGTGACGTCACGCAGCCGACAAATTCGCCCGGCCCTGTCTGGAACACGCCCCCCGCCACCCTCCGCTCTGCGATTGGCTGGAGGGGTAAACAACTGTCTGTCCAAAGAAACGTCCTGCAGTTGACAAAACAAACATAAAATGGCAAAATACAGGCTGGGGGAGGTGGAGGTTTAGGAAAAAATAACCCCTACACATTAAAAGAAGCCCAGAGGGGTCTATTGAGAAGGAGTTCATGGCTAAAAATCCTGTATTTATATAGTGCATTTTCCTGAGTGAAAATGGAAGACCGTGCCTTTAACATACATTGTGAATTTGTGTATCTGTATACAAGTATAATTTAAAAATAATGTCCTAAAAATGCTCATAGAAAACTCCACTTGTGCTTACAGGGTCTGACTTCGCCCAAGACCCAAGTGTGGTATCTGCCCCTTCATGGAACACTTCTAGTGATGGTAAAGAAACACTCACATGCACACACGTTTTACATTGAAGCATCCACTATAGATGTCTTTATCTACTTCTAGAATTACACAGTAAATTCCAATAGTGGCTGTTAAAGACATTGGATTCATTTAACACACGGCATGTGTGTTTGTCTGAAATTGCATTCAATGAGCTGTTGACAAATGAATGGCAACCTGCAGCAATTCTGACAACATGCACTGTCCCACTCTGTATAGGATAACTGATGGAACAAATTACACACTAATCTAGTCAACATGTGGTGGCCATGGCCACAGGTGCGTCCCTAATTTCCATTGACCCACTTTGCGTTTTGTTTTGTATTGAAGCTACCAGTCGAGCCTCAAATGTATATACATCATTGTGTGCATTGTACTGTGTGGGTCTACTGTTTCATGTGACAAATGGTTGGTTTGAACCACATACTGAGTCGGGCATATCCATCCTGCATGAAGTAAGATGTCAAGCAATCGGCCCCAACATTATGACCACATGTATAATCTATTTAGGTCCAATATAAGAACTGAATTAAAAATTCTGCCTTAATTGAAGTACGGTAGTACATGTGGGCCGTGATAGCATTTTCAGTCGACAGTAAGTGGCATAGTGCCTTTTTAAAGTTGTTAAAATTGTACATGAAAAATAATGACGTTATCAAATTCAAGACTGAAAATTGGTGAAGTATCCCCTTAATCCTCAAGAAAGAAAGAAATGGACAGGTAAGTTTTGTCTGTTGGTGCCTATTTTATGAATTATCATGTGCTACCAAAGAGAAATAACCAATTTGGGACTTTTATTTTGAAATACATTTAAAGACAGTAGTTCATACCATGCAAGACAGTCAAGAACCCAGGGGAGCAACTGTCGGGTTTGTACTGCCTACTTTGTATATAAAAAAGTTACCCTTTTAACAACTGGTATGTAGTGGTCATATGTGGTGTGACCTAAAAAAAATAATAATAAAAAATTAAAAATCCCCCAACAATTATGCAGTATATTTTCATTATAATTGAACTTGTGTGGCTAGCTAGCTTGTTTTGTTCAGAAGGCTAATTGTTAAACTCTTAACTTTAATTTAAATATTATGCGGTGCGACCATAACAGATGTTCAGGTATATCCTAAATTATAGATATCCAAAATTGTAGCTAATAGTAAATAATAATAAAGAATACGTATTAAATGTCTTTTAATAATAATTTAACTGTGCTGGAGCTGGGGAAATCCTTATCTGTCGTCAGTGACCCATCCATCATTTTCAGTTATTTTCATAATACAACTTAGCAAGTGAACTAAAATCTTAGCTCACAAACAGGCCCACAAATATAAATCATCATAATTACTTGTTTTCTCAGTCGCATCGCACTTTTAACAGCCACTTGTTGCTCAGCAGGAAGAAAAAATAACAACAAAACACTGCCGTTTCACTGGCATCTTGCGCCCCATGATAGGAAAAGGACAGAGAGAACTGGGAGGAACACACTTGAGAAAGATGATGATGTTTATTTTACATATTACTGCAACTCTGTGTTAAAAAAAAAAAAATAATATATATATATATATATATATATATATATATATATATATATATATATATATATATATATATATATATATATATATATATATATATATATTTGTTCCATGGTAGTACAGTATGTGACCTGCCATAGTAAAATGTGACAGTGACCTGAATTAAAAAAATAAAATAAAATAAAAAAAGTTTTGGCATAATCAAAAAGTGTTTACATCCTAAAGCTGCTGCCCCTGCGACCCAACCTCGGATAAGCGGTGGTAAATGGATGGATGGATGGATGGATGGATGGGTAATCAAAAAGGGAAGAATCTTAGCTTTACAATGATATATAAAAATGATATATCATATGATATATCCGCTATTGTGCTACAATGTTTCATCTCCGAGATATTGCGATTTGAAGTTGGGTGGTCTGGGCATCTCGTATTTTCAGGGGAAAATTGACCCTCAACAGCCATTCACTTGTCCTTAGCAACCAGTTAGAGAAGCTGGAACCGGTTCAGTCTACCAGGATAGCACCATGTAAATTGCAAGCCGACAACTGATTGAGATGATCAGCAAATTTTCAGAGGTGGGCATCGTCATTGACTGGAATTGATGATTGATGGAAGTGTCCACCTTTTGGCGTGTCCTTCAGCACTTTCAGCGAATACTTGATAATGCGAAGCATCACAAAAATAAACGGATTGAGAAGGACCGTGTGTACTCACCGCGATCAACAGAAGTAATCCTGCTTCCCTCGGTGCCCAGTCTGTGCATTTTTTCAAGGCTTCGCATTATTATAAGTGCTGAAGCACCCGCCACAAGGTGGGCACTTCCATCAATCATCAATTCCAGTCAAAGGCGATGCCCACTTCTGCAAGTTTTCTCTCCTTGGAAAGAGACATTTTGAACGGTCTATATATACTACCTAATGTTGTGAATGCATCCATTTTTGACAGGAAAACATATTTTTGAACAGATTCACACAGCATCTTTACTAACTGCAGACACAGCCATCTTGTATGCATACCATAATTGCACTCAAACAGCAATCGGCCATTCAGCGGCCAGTAATTTGTGGTCAATAACTCTGAGACTCTGAGTCTGAAGTTGAGTTGAAGGAAAATCCTGATGATTGCCAACCTAATTTTAATTCATTACAATGAAGACATTGTTGAATTGATTACATTAGCAAAAAAATAAATAAAAAATCAGCAACTTTGTATTGATACCTATATGTTGGGGAAACCCACAAAAATGGTAAAAATAATGAGCAATTGTTTTGGCTTATTTTTGTCATCATTTTTCATGAGAGTTGGACTCCGCCAAGGCTGCCCTTTGTCACCGATTCTGTTCATTTCTTTTATGGACAGAATTTCTAGGTGCAGCCGAGGTGTTCAGGTGTTGAGGGGGGTCCAGTTTGGTGGCCCCATCTCTGTTTTTTGCAGATGATGTGGTGCTGTTGGCTTCATCAGGCTGTGATCTCCAACTCTCACTGGAGCGGTTCGCAGCCGAGTGTGAAGCGGTTGGGATGAATATCAGCACCTCCAAAACCAAGACCATGGTCCTCAGTCGGAAAAGGGTGGAGCGTCGTCTTCAGGTCGGGGATGAGATCGGGAGCTGAGCCAAAAGGCGAAGGTCGATCTACGGTCCGAACCTCACCTATGGTCACGAGCTGTGGGTCGTGACCGAAAGAACAAGATCCCCGCGGCCGAAATGAGTTTCCTCCGCAGGGTGTCCGGGCTAGCCCTTAAAGATAGGGTGAGAAGCTCGGTCATCCGGGAGGGACCCAGAGTCGAGCTGCTGCTCCTCCGCGTTGAGAGGAACCAGTTGAGGTGGCTCGGGCATCTGGTTCGGATGCCTCCTGGACGCCTCCCTGGAGAGATGTTCCGACCCAGGACACGCTGGAGAGACTATGTCTCTCGGATGGCCTGGGAACGCCTTAGGATTCCGCCGGTGGAGCTGGTTGAAGTGGCTGGGGAGAGGGAAGTCTGGGCTTCCCTCCTAAAGCTGCTGCCCCTGCGACCCAACCTCGAATAAGCGGCAGAAGATGGATGGATGGATGGATGGATGGATGGATGGATGGATGGATGTCATCATTGCTGATGATGCATGTTTGAACAAAATGTGTTTTTTGAACACTTCCGTGACGCTTCTTTCATTAAAAAGAAATTTCAATCTATGAAAAAGGAAATATAGACTTTGACTTTCATATTTCAACATTATCGTGTTCAATCTCAGAAATTACTTCCGGGAGTTCTGACTTTTTTTCTATGACAGGTCGCATATATTGCATCTGTGGACTGACTACTGTCTTAACTGCATTCCAGCAGAGGACAAGGCACAGTTTACTTGTACTAATGACTTTTACAAGTTAATACTTTTTTCTGCCTTTATGTACACCCTCATTTAATAACAGAATATATATATTTAAAATATTTTCTTTTGAGCTCTCCTCTAAGATCCAAAAGATTTGGGGATGTTTTCTTTTCTTAACAGTGTTACCCAGCGTTATCTGTCAAATCTGTCCTCAGTGTTGTCCTTTGGGGGCTCACAAAGCCAACATCCGCCCTATCACCCACGAAGATCCCCTGAATTGGAAGCCCCTCAGCATTATTGAATTTGACCTTATTTTGTTCTCTCATTTGGTCTGGTTTGTTTAATTCAGCTCTTGCGGCGGCCAACTGAACCACAACATCCGTCCCAGAACAGACACTGCACACGGGAGAGGAAAAGTTTTTGCTCAATACAGAGTCAAGGTTGTAGTTTGAACACGTGGCGAAGGTAATAAGGCTGAACATTGGGGTGAGAAATGAGTTTTTCTTCCCTCAGCAACATGGAATGAGAAACCCTAAAACGCAGATTGTGTGCAGGCATGTGGTGAAGCTAGTATAGTATTTGTGTGTCATTTGGAGTCCGGCCCCATAACCAACATCTGTTCCTTATCTGATGGATGGATGTTGATTGCGCCACCTGTTTTGTCTTCAGGCGGGGAATGGTTTAGATTGACCTAGAAGACAGCATTCAGGTAGCGTGACTTTATCAGTATGCATCAGTAGCAGGAAGTTATGCTGAAAGAGGCTCATTATTGGGCTCAGCAATACTGGGATGTAATTAGGGGTGTTGATAGTTGACATAGTTTCCCTTTTTTCAGGCTTCCTTTCCTTTTTTTTATGCGCTTATTCCTTCCTGTCGTCTCGCAGTTGGAGAGCGACCCAACTTTAATGAAATTCACCTTTAGCCATCGCTGGCAGCGCAACAGAGCCGACTCCTCGGCGTGTGTTTGGTTAGCTGTGCAGCCGCTCGGGTTTCTGGCTCGGCCCCTCGCAGAGGGCGGCCCGCGACGCGCTCTCCGCCACGACGGTTCACATATAGAATGTGCTCAAGCAAAAATGTGTCGCACAATGGGAATATGAATAGCTTGTGTGTGTTGTGGTGGCGTGGGGGTGTGCCGGTGTTTACATATGTGCTGCTGCTTGCGAGTGTGTGATTGCACTAAACCTCTGCGAGAGAATGCGGGTTGATGACAGGACGCCATTTAGTTGGCCGCCACATGAAAAGGAAAGTGTGGAAGACGGGTTTGAATTTCACAGTCATCTTGATGCCAAATACCACAACAGTCACCACAAGACAATTGCCTACAGAGTGGCCTTGTCACACTGACGCTGGTCGGACATTTTTCTTCTCTTTGTCTTCTTAACATTGCTCCCACCCCTTCTTGGCGTACTTCACCATCCTTCTGCATCCCGCTGCTTCATTACTTGTTAGGTCAGCTAATGAAGTGTGCAAGCTCTTGGCTTCAGAGACTTTTCATCTTCTCCAGCAACTCTACTGTTGAGATCAATAATAAAATGAGTGCAATAAAATGAACCGTAAGGTAAGAAAGTTGAATCTCCTTTTACAGTGTATGGAGCGATGTTGAAAGTGTTTGCATCAGCAAGAAGCAATGACAATCCAAATCAGAGGTGTCCAAACTACGGCCCGGGGGCCATTTTCAGCCCGCCATACATTTTTTGGCGGCCCGTGGCAAATACTAAAAATAATTTTTCAATGCTGTTTAAAAAAAAAAAGAAAAAAAGAGGGTGGATTAAACATTTCTAGCTATGCAAAGACACAAATTTGCAGCTAATAATTCAGTCTCAGAAATAAAAATACAGTGATACCTCGGCTGACGAACGCTTAAGCTCACGAACTTTTCGCCTCACGAACATTAAATTCGCGAGCATATAGTCTCTGCTGACGAACTAGTTTTCGGCGGACGAACCAAACCACGCGGTCGAACAGCACCACGGTGGCGGCCACGAGAAGCTGACGCACGCTCACGGCGTCCCAGTTCGTCACCCCCTTTCTTTTAGTGCGGACGCGGTTTGTGTTTGATAGACATTTTGGACCATATTGAGTGTACTTTTGCTATTATGGGACCGAAAAAGACCCCACCACAGGCTAGTGTTAAGCCTAATGCTACGTTATCACCAAAAGCGAGGGACGACGATTCGGCGGCGCGTTTGCATTGTAGTCAATGGAGTTCGCGCCACTAAAAAAAGTGAAAGTGCTATCACGTACCTCAAAAAAGGAGAAAATAGTGCCACGGCAGTTTAGTCCCAGGAAAGAGGTGAAAGTAGTTGGCGGTTCTCACTTTTTGTTGACTTGCTAAAGTGCTCCACTTCCTTGTTCACCAAGGGACACACCTCCTCCGCTCCGGTGAGCACGAAAGCGCAAATGAGCGGCAACCGTTCCATAAACACTCGCGAATGAAGTAAGTCTACCATTGCTACCATCCTTAAGAACTACCATCACAAAGGTAAATAAAACGACTTTATTATACAGTACAGTTTATTTCTTTAATTACAATACAATAGCACATTTATTATACATAAAATAAGGTATATTTTTGTGTAGTTTTAAGGCTTATTTAGTAGAAAATTATGTTTTATAGGGACCTGGGAACGGATTATTCTCATTTTAATGGTTTCTTATGGGAAATAAATGTTCGGAAGACAAACTTTTCGCCTTACACACACTCCTGGGAACCAATTATGTTCCTGAGCTGAGGTATCACTGTAGTTTCCTCCACTTGTTGCTGAATGTCAAGGTCCAATTTGTGAAAACATCACATTAGATTAATGGTTCTTAAGTGCGGTCAGTTGACGGCCGGTTGTTCTTGTTGTGGTTCAGAATGTCAAGTTGGGATCATCTGCTGCTCAGTGGAGAGGCGTATCTATTATAGTGGCACACAGGGGCCACTATTGCCTTGTGACTGTTAGCAGTTTTCAGTAAGTAACTGCACATTATATCAACAATTTATAATTGATTCATTGATTTTTACTATGTTTAACTCATTCACTGCCATTGACGGAAAAAGACGTCAAAGGATGCATTTTTTGCTGGTCTAGCAATGAATGTGTTAATAAATAACTTGAAAAAAAAATCAAAGTGGCCCTTGCACTTTCTATTTTTCTGTATGTGGCCCTCAGAGGAAAAAGTTTGGACACCCCTGGTCCAAATAATTGCTGGCAACAACTAGGTGGTTATATTCTAACTAAATGACTACTTATGGGACTGGTTAATGCATACTTGACTGCAATGACGACTCTCCATTGGGACAAGGAAGGCAGTTTCCTGATCAGATCCAGCAGATGGTTCTGTTTGCTTTGTGTTGCCAAATATTTTTGTTTTTGTTTTAATACAATGGTGTGCGCTCCACAAATTCTGCCTTGCAACAAACCACCATAAACCATAATTGAGACATAGTGTTATCATTATTGCATCTGCTAGAAGCGACATAACTGTAATGATCTTGGTTGTGAAGTTTACACAGTCTCCATGATTGTTGCTGTCACTGCAATTTATGAAGTTGAAAACCTGCAGTTAAAAAAAAATCATAGCCCCTTATAGGCAGGACTCCAATTATTTAGCTTTATGATTTGTTTGATTCCCCAGCAGTTTATTACTATTATTATTATTATTATTTATTTATTATTATTATTATTATTATTTTTTTATTTTTTTATTTTTTTTTTAATTACACTGTCTGATTGACAAAAATGTTAAAGGGAGCATATTCAAGGTACATTTAGGATGTGCAAAAGCACTTGACGGTCCTGGCACAAAATAAACAGCAAGTGTCTTTTCATATGATGTAAAGACAAATTCCCATACATAGTCATACAAACAGTTGGTGAAATACTATTTGAATAGTGCCACTGTCCTGTGAAAAATACTTGTGTCCATTTTGGGGATGTTTGCATTCGTGTTGATGTTTTATCCCATAAATATAAAAACAATTTTTAAAAAATGACAAAGATGATGTGATTTTCACAGGACAGCGACAATATTGAGCTCTTACATGGACGGTTATATTAATAACTTAACTCTTTTTTTCCCTGGATATGCCCACTTTTTGGGACCAACAAAAAGCTCCAATACTTCAGATACTGTCTACCTAGCTGAATATTCGGACTGCTAACTTTTCACTCAATGTTCATATGTTGATTGCTTGAAGGCGTCACTCCTGATTGATGATTGATGATGATACATGTCAACAATTAAGCACAGCAGTAAGGGCCTTCTACCACATGTTTACAGTAGCACAAAGCCCCATTGACTACATGTATACACATCCATTTGTGACATATAGTGTTTCTTCATTTTCCTCTGGGGTTGGGTTCCAAAAAAATACCCACAATGAATGAAATCCACAAAGTAGTTGGCTTTATGTTTTGCATTTATTATGAGGCTCTAAAACTCCTCGCCACACAGTTTATACATATTTCCCATCGAGGCATTTACATTTTCTCACATTTCTCTCTTGTTTAAATATTCTCATTGTTCAAACTTTCCTAAATTTTATAAAATAGGTACATTGCTGTAAAAAAAAAAAAAATGCAAAATTGGACTTAAAAAAAATAATCCGCAATATAATGAGGCCACGGAAAGTGAACCGCATGATAGCGAGGGAATTTTGGGAACACTGTATACTTGTCCAAATATTGAATGCCAAGTGCAAACTATTATTAATTGGCCTAAGACAGTTAATTTTGTGGAAGTATCCTGAAGCACAGCAAGACTGACAGTGACATGTTTTTAGAAACAAACTTAGATTTAATGTCAGAGTGTAAGAAAGGGTAGAAATTTTGTATGTGAGCGTATGCATGTATACATGTGTGTATGGTCTGTGTGTCCCCTTTAATCTGCGGACCGTGTTTATATTGTCGAAAGAACTGATGCTGGCCTGACCGAGCCAGAACAAATTTAATAAATTAATAGACTATTTAAATATTTCACATTCAATAATTTGAGTTTATCCACTTTGGTTAATCATTATTAATGTTTTTACAATACGGGGTACATTTTATTGCTAAAAATAATAATAATAATAATAATAATATGCAAAAATAAATAAATACATAAGTACACATAAGTCATATTTTCTTTCATATTTTCAGGAGAATAAGTGTGGTTTGCATGTCCGTCCAGGTTTGACTTTACTCTGAGTGCAAACCTGGATTGTGGATATATAAATGACAGGTTTGACAGATAAATGTGCAGCTGCACACCTTTTCTGACTTACACATGTGGGAAAATATGTACATAAATGAATATTTATATTTATATTTATAATATAATAAAAATATTTTTTTTAAATGGCCAGGGTGTACCCTAGAGGTCAGGCAGGGTCACTGACTATATTTACTTCATGACTGACAGTTACATAAGTATTAAAAAAAATAATAATAATAAAAAATTAAAAAAAATGACAAGTGTTTCCTGGACTACTGGCTTGTACGTTTTGTAAAAGTGATGCCTTTCCAGTACAGTCATCATTCATCTATTTGGGTGCTCATTTTTTATTAAGCCTACAAACACAACATCTCCAGACTGTTTTCAAAATTTGACATTGTTTTTAATATGTAAATGTTTGGTATTCTTTTCATCTAACATTTTAATTATTTGATTACATTTCCTCTATCCACATCCTCATATTTCTCTCTGTTCTCTCTCCAGCATTATTTTTTCTCGATCCTCTCTAGCCCAAATTATTTCAACAAAAGCTGGACTAAATCAATGAGCTCTTGCACTTTTCATCTGGCCACAATGTGCAGTTGACAAGTTCTCTGCACGCTCTCATCAGAAAGTGTGCCAAAAATAACCAGGTTGATAATCCAGTATCAGCCTTGCCAATACATCACACCCACCCGGAGGCCGCCGCAAAATCAGATCATCTGGAGTAACTAGGGGTTCATTTTCTTGCTCAAGGACACTCTGACACTTTATGGGGTAGCCACAGACACACACACACACATACAGTATAAAGTACAAAGTACAGACACAGGCTCAAGTGTCTTCTATTTGATTTAACGATCCCTCTAAACGGATAATCAAGGCAGAATAAGATAAGCTGTCATTCGTTTTGGAATAGGTTGTACGTGATGGATAGCCAAGAGGCAGGGCAACCCATAATTGCAACCGCAGTTCATTTATTCCTCGTTGCTATTTAAGAACTAGTTTACATGCAGTTTTGTAACCATTTGACCAGGATTATGTTACTGTCTGTAACTACTTTAAATGCCATTAAACAATTGAGGGAAGTTGAATTAGAATGCAAAACAATTTTCTGTGGCATGCATGGCACAGTAAAACTTATCCAACTGATCTTTGCTAGCTTAGACTAAACAAAGAACATGACAGAAATGTGTGTTTGATTAGTTTATTTCTGATTTTTACACCAACTCAATCACATCAAAAATAATAGTTTTGGCCCCAGCAATAAGAAGGAAAAGTTTAAGGAATCTCGAAGGATATTTCTGCGCAGATTGTTTTTCCCCCTGGTGTCCATATTGTAAAAAGCTGCGTTTATCCCTGATGTTACATTTCGTCCCTTCGCATTCCTGTCTTCCAGGGCTATCTTTTATCCGTCTTGAAACTCCGATGAACAACATCACCACCTCTCTGGGCCAAACAGCTGAGCTGTTCTGCCGCGTGTCCGGCAACCCGCCGCCGACGGTGCGCTGGCTTAAGAATGACGCGCCCGTGGTACAAGAACCACGACGGGTCTCGTACCGGTCCACACCATATGGGTCACGTCTTCGCATCCGCAATCTGGACACCACAGACACGGGCTACTTCCAGTGTGTAGCCACCAACGCCCAGGGCACGGTGTCTACCACGGGCGTTCTCTTCGTCAAATTTGGTAAGAAAACGTACAAAAACTGAGTCCAAAACAGCTTGCCAGAATTTTAAAACCTAAATGATGGTCCTATGTCACAATGAAAACATTTTATGAGCAGTGTTTAATAACCCCCTTGGTATGATTTAACTTTTTTTCCTGATTCCACTTTTCCTGGAGGGGATCTGGCTCCACTTAACTACTCTCGACCAGTTCTTGCTTGTAGCTGGCAGCTTGCGCAGAGACAAATCTGGTTATAATAATATTTATCCTGTGGTCAAATATCCCCATGTCTTCTTTTCCAGATCCGCTGCCTACGCCTCTACCAGGACGGCCAACGTAAGTTACTAAATCTCCATTATCTGTCTGTATCAGCCATTATTTTAAGAGGTTGCACTGAGTTCATTTTACTGGTTTCTTGTACATCAACGTTTAGGATAAATGACTATTATATTTGATGATGGAAGTTCTTTTCTGACACACAGTATTTTACTACTTGTCCATGAAAAAAAAAAATGCCCATAAAAGCACCCTGCAGTGTACATGGCCAATCATTCACATTATACCATGGCCAAGCCTGTGATTTTATTTATTTTTTAAATGAATAGCCAACGGCAATGAGCCTTAAAGTGCCTTCTGGTTTGAGTATCAACACCTTCGTCACATGGTTCACATTGACTGTGGGTTTGTGCACAACAGGAAAGTTTTGACTTGACTATAACGTAGTAAGATGTCTTGAAGCCTCCTAACCTTCAAACGGCATGTTTTTAGTAAACAGCATGTTTTTGGCAAGTGCGTCGAATTGGGCAAGAGGCTCCTTTGATGGCAGCTGAGCTGGAGTGTCAGGCAGCCAATCATCTCTGCTGCTCATCGTTCGTGTCATGGACAACTTATGAGCTGGAAAATTTGGTAGCAGCTGTCAAGAAGACAGGGTCACCTAATGATGACACACACGCTACAGTTGCTCAACCATCACGAATTCTGTACTTTTTCTGAGGAGAGATCTGGTCCAGCACCTTGTTCACTAAACTTCTTCCTTGAAGTCAAAATGTTAGCGATAAATGTCTAACCCAGTACCCTTTAGAATCTGAATGAAATGTGTTGTTTTCCCTTTGGTCTGTGCGGTCATTTTCATCTTCTCCACGTTGGCCTTGAGTACACACGTGGCGAGTGGGTTCTTAATATGTGTGCGAGTTTGTGTGTTTTTGAGTTGAGCCGCAGGAGTAAAGCTGACAGGCCAGAGGTCTCAACTGCAATTCAGAGCATTCTGAAAAGTGTTTAATTCAAGCTGCTGTAACACATCACATTTTAGTCCATTTGTTGGCATATGTCATTTTTTAGGGAAATGTAACTTGTTTCTGTTTGCCAGGTGGCTGAGAACTGTTATTTTGCATTAACTTTTTTTTGGGGATCTTAGTTGCTGTGATACATTTGAAAGGGTGACGTTCCACATACTCCTGTCTAATGGTCAACAGACCACTGTTCATCTTAAACTGTTTTATCATGAAATAAATTGGGTGGGAAGAGAACATAAGGACAGAAACTTGAAACTGTGAATGTTGCGCAAACATTTTTCACTGACAAATATGTTTAATGTATTTGTGAGTACGTTGGAACACACTTGCATGCTAAATGCTAAAAATTTGTGTTGTTCCGATACCGATACTGGTATCGGCAGAGGCGCCGATACTGCATTAAAACATACTGATACCATTAATTCCAAAGCTAATATATAATTTTGGATGCAGCATCTTCTGTCTTGCTGGTGCACGATATTTACTGATATGTGACATGCTCACTGCATGCTAATCTAACATATCCTATTGGCCCTTGAATGCTCTGAACCAATGGCAGGACCTCTTTTTCATGTTGAAGAAAAAAAGACCTTAGGTTTCGGTATGGTATCGGTATCGGCCGATAGTGCAAAGCCGGTTATCGGAATCGGTATCGGGGGCCAAAAAACGGTATCGGAATAACACTACTAAAAATGCATTTTTCCCCATAATGCCATCAGTGTATTGACTTGCACATATGCAAGTAAGAAAAAAAAAACACAAATACACACAAACAGCTATTTTTTTAATATATATAATTTTTTTTTTATATATATATATATATATATATATATATTTATTTATTTATTTATTTTTTTAGCATTTGTCTTACATTAGTCAAGTCCATGACTTATATCAATACTTTCAGAAATTAAGTATGTAAACATTGTTTATTCGTACTATTTATGATTTTTTTTTACAATGTATATGATATCCGTTTGGCACTTTTTTACATAATGCCACGGTGCATGCACAAATCAGTACCTCATGGCATTATGAGGGAAAAAAATGCTAGTTTTTTTTAGCAGTTAGCTTACAGATGCCGGTACATTCAAATGTATTTGCCAGTCTCTAATGTTTACTTCACATTAGCAGTTCCACACTTCCGTTCAGCACAATTTTAAAAATAAGATTTAAAAAACGTGCCGTTAATTGGCAAATTGTACACTGTCGTCAGACTGTTCCTGCATGCTATACTGTTTACATTGTTGATACAACTATCACATCACACCTGCATATGCTGAACAGGTTTTACCTGTACAGTGTCATGGCAAACAGAACTAAACCACTTGATGGAAAATGGGCTGCAAGACACATAGAATTAGATAGAAGGTAGAATTAATTTCAGATTTAAATTCGGTATATGTGAAACCTACCTATGCAAACAGTCAATGTTTCGGCTTGGGTCGTGTTTGCATGTTTTATATTATATGTACATAAATAAAATATATTAATGTGTTAAACATTTGTTCAAAGACAAACAGCCATGGCAAGTTTGACTTCAGACAATCCTCCTCATCAACCCATTGTCTTGTTTGTTATTGTGGCCCATACACAGGAAGTCAACGATCACGTTTTCCAAGTTTGGTCACATGATGTTTAGAGATGTAACAATAACGGCAATATCATGATATGAAAACTGCCAAAATATGTCGGCGTCATGTCACAATATTAAAAGCAGCACATCTGTTAAAAAAGTCGGGTTGATTTCTATTTGTGCAGTTCTAGCACCCTCTGATGGCTATTTTTTTTTAGTGCAGTTTAATTTTCGCAAGGCATCTTTTGGCCCTTCTATGCTTTAAAATCCACGCTAATGGTCATATGAAGGGACGTAATATGCTTGTGAACAGAGTCAATATGTGGAGGAACTCAATGTGCGCTTGCATTAGCAAGTGCCTCAATATATATATTTATATGTTTATGTAATATTTATAACATTTGTATATTTTTTTTCATTGCTGTATTGTACAAAGCACAATATTGTGTAATATTTTATTATGAGCTCTTTTTTTTAATTATTATTATTAATATTGTGACCTTATTTGTATCGCCAACTTTCCCACTATATTGTGATAATTATCATATCGCCACCAAATTTAGTAGTCTAAATGGTGGTCTTCCCATGTACATCATATAACACTGGTCACAATTGTATTTTGGATTCCAATCAAAGTACTGGATTTAACATGTAGTGATGTCAACATGGGCTAAAAGAATTTGGTCTGTGGAGCAAGAGGCAGGCACTGTATATAAAATCTGTTAGCCACCTTGAAACATCACAAATTAACACGTTTTGTTTATTCAGTCCATACCTACATAAAGACTGAAGTGTAAATGTGATGTTTGTGGAATGGTGCGATGGCTCGTTTCTTGGCTCTGCCCAGCAAATACTTGGAGTCTCCACTAGTTGTCTGGCTAGTAAAGTGTCCATAAGGCTTGAGGAAACCATTGGCCAAAGCCAAGACACAAAGAATGGTAATGATCGTCTCGTTTAACTCTTGGTCTGGAAGCCAAGAACTTTATTTCCCAAGAAGTCATAACCATTCCTTGAAGTCACGCCTCACATCCTCATTTTTATTACTTCTGCCCAACCAAGTTCAAATCCACTTCATTTCTCTTCCAGTCCGGTCTTCATGAATATGTCAACAGTTATCTTCCACTAAGAGATAGATGAGTACATTTCCACAACACCCTTCACCTCCGTTCTCTTTCCTCCGTCTCTCTCTTCTCCCTGCATTGGGCATGTTTTTATTGAGCCTGAACAAATACAGGTTCAGGGGGAAAATGTCTCGCCTGCCAAAGAAAGAACTTATGCCCCCACTTTCTCTCTTCCCCGGCACACTTCCCTCTTTTGCAGAAAAAAAAAGGAGCAGTGATGGAAACGTCGGGAGGGTGAAAGAAAAACAGTGTTAGCCGAGTGGGAGGACGATGGTACCATTAACACTCAGGCTGCGTGTTGTTCTTTGATTCCCGACTGCACTCGGTTGTGATGGCTTGTGTTTAGCTGAAGGAAAGTTTAGCTGTAAGCTCGCATCAGAATCAGCTAATAACTCAGGGCCTGTGTTTTAAACCGTGTGACCTCTTCTTGTAACGTCTCATTGACGCCAGTGGTGATTCTCAACTGGTGGGTTGGAGACAGCAAGTACGATTCAACCTGCATTCCTTGTAGGACGAGTTTTTTTGTTTGTTTGTTTTTTAGGCAAGCTGATGAAGTGTAAATATGACCCAGGTATATAGTAAAGTGTGGATTTCTTTGTTTTTTTTTTTTTTTGTTTTTTTTTTGTTTTTTTTTGTGGGAGGTCTATTATAAGCGGACAAATACAAGCGTTTGTACTCAAATCATTGACAAAGTGCAATTCTGTATCTGATGTTGTGGTGTTCTTTCTATTTGTTTTGATATTTTTAGGGTTTTTAATGCATGTGTTGTTATGTTTCTTCCAGGTTTGTGTTCTGGATGGCATAAGTGAAAGGTTAAATTGTCTTTTGTACATGCATGATATTAATATTTTTTGACATAGTGGATTGATGGTTATCATGTGTGTCGTGCTGAGGTATCGTACGGTATCGTGCTGAGGTTTGGAGTTGGAATCTCGAATCTGGAGTTTGCATGTTATCCCTGTGCTTGTTTGGCAGGAAGTACCATAAAATCCCGTGAAGAACACGCACCTGTGTATAATATGCATCCCACACACACAAAATCATCCTTAAAAAGCCCCCACCGTTCTTGTGTATGTGTTCCACTGATTTGCTTTTATCCTTTACTATCAGAGTGAATAATATGAATGAATAAAGACTCAAAACATACCAATAAACTGTAAATGCTTTTTAATCCAGGTTAAACTTTTCCCAAACCTATGAGATTAAGCTCTTTCAAATGATTTTTAAAATCATGTTTTCCAAAATCTTGTCCACTGTAAGCTTTAATTTTTTATTTCTTTACTTTGCTTTTAAATGGTTTTAACTCTGTAACTGATTTTAAATGTTGGACTTTTAATTAAATGTATGAAACATATTGAGTTACGTAACGTCTATGAAATGTGCTATAAATCGGTGATTGTGTTTGTTTTTACAACCCCTGTGTCAGGGGTCAATCGACCCCAAGGACCATATGAGTTGCCCACAGACCAGTGATGGGACATTGTGATTTTCTACAAATGTAGTATAAATAATTAAAAGATATTTTTTAATGTTATTCACGAGACATTACAGCACTTGATTCTTCAACATGTTGCTGTATATATTTATAAAGATGTGTTACCGAAGCCTGGTTTAGAAAAATACATTTGAAGTCAGGACCCACTAAATGATATTGAGAAAGTGAGAGTTGAGAACCAGCACTATTTTCACAATTCTTTCAATGAATCTGTCTTTTTAATCACCTGCTCTGGATGTTTTTAATTTGACAACAGCAGTAAAACGACTTTAGGAAACATAGCCACAGATCCAAAGTCTCTGTCTGTGTTTACAATGGGCTTTTCTTCCTGTTTGAAAAGATTAATACCACTACACCTTGGCTGCTGACACTGTTTAGATTTCTCGAAATGTTTTCATTCTTTTTTTTCCCTCCACAGTGTCAAAAATGAAAAATACAAAAATAGCATTTTCTCCCTTCCCTTTTAAATACAAACACAAATTCCAATAAGTTGGGAATTTGCCTAAAATTTTGAACAAAAAAAACAATTATTTGCAACTTATTTTTATCCTATGTTCCACTAAAAAATTACAAAGACAAGATAAATGATCACAACTGATACATTTTGTGGTTTTTTTTGCAAATGCCTTCTCAGTTCTCATTTAGATTTTGATATACCTGCAACATGTTCCCAAAAAAAAGCTGGGGACGGGCATGTTTACCATCAGACCTTTGAGGCCCACTATATCAGAATTTTGGTATTTGCATTCTGTACTATGGGCCATTCTATTTATTTGGGTCTGTTTTTGCTTGTATGTCTTCAATCCCTTGCCATTATTATTCATTTACCCTTGGACATCTGGAGTTTTGCATATATTTAATTTCATAATTGTGATCTTCTTTGGGTTTTCATCTGACATCATTCTGATTACTTTGATCAGGTCACCTCGTGCATGGTGATATAAAAACTATTTACCGTCATCTTTTTCTACTTTCAATATATTTACATACATGGTGGCTAAGATTGAAACCAACCAACACATGCTAAAATGACTATAATTATCCAGCCATCAGCACTAGTTAAATGTGACGTCTTTTCTGTCGTAACAGGAACTGTGAGGCCAATACAACCACTGGCAATCCAATTATACAGTTAAAGCATGAAAGCGCAGGTAATTGGACTTCATTATGGACACCACTGGAACATGTGTCTCACTCAACGCAGTCCACCAGATGATTGACAAATTAGCCTAAGGAAGTTGTTTCCAAGAAGTACAAGCTTGCTCGTAGGTATAAGAAAACCCAAACACAATAATTGCCTTCAATCTCTTTTCTTTATTTACAGCTGTCTTGGAGGCTTTATGTAGTAGTAGGTTACAGGTCAATGAACTGCACTGCTCCTTTGGTTTGTTCTTTGATTTTGAGGGATTCATAAATGTTGATCTAATATGCTGGCATCAACAGTCCTGTCATGTCATATGTAAACATTTCTTAAGTGTAAATTAAAACAAAGTAAAATTTGACCTTTGTGTTATTAATTCATTTTGAAATGAAAAATGTAAACAAAGCACTAAGAAATATCGTATAAGTAGGCTATAGATTTGTTAATGATGATGACCCTTTGGCAGCCTCGGTCGGGTCTTGAAATATGATGCCACAAGCTTGGCACGACGATTGTATCTTTGGGCTGTTCTGCCCATACCTCTTAGCAGCACCTCTCAAATGCCGTCAGGTTAGATGGGGAGCAAAATATGTCTAGACATATTTCATGAGATTCAATTCTGAGCTCTGGTCGGGCCATTCACTGACATTCACGGAGTTGTACTGAAGAAGACACATCTTTAATATCTCGGCTGTGTGTTTAGGATCACCGCCTCGCTCAAAGATGTACCGTTTCCCCAGTCTGAGGTCAAGAGTGCTCTGGAGCAGGTTTTCATCCTTGCAAATTGCTGCTGGATTCCTCTTTCCTTCAATCCTGAGTAGTTTCCCACATTTCTGCCTCTGAAAAATGTCCCCACAGCGTGATGCTGCCACCACCGTGCTTTCCTGCAGGGAAGGCCTGCATGGCGCTGGATTGGTGCCTGGTTTTCTCCAGACATGACAATCTAGCATTCACACCAAAGTGTTCAATCTCTGGATCATCACACCTGGGAATTATGTCTCTGACGTTCAGCAGCACTGACAGAGTGTCTATCAGCTTCTTGATCACCTCCCTTGCTTAGGCCCCGCTCACCTGTTTGCTTAATTTAGCTGTAAGAAGAGTGCTGGTGGCTCTGAACTTTGACAGACAATGGAGGTCACTGTTCTCATAGGGACTTTCAAAGCAGCAGAAATTTGTCTGTACTATTCCCCAGATCTCTGCCTCGAGTCAATCCTGTCTCGGTCTACAGACAATTCCTTCAACTTCGTGCTTGGTTTGTGCTCTGACATGCCCTGTCTACTGTGGAACCGTATTGTATAGTAGGTCTATGCCTTTCCAAATCATGTCAGGTCAACTGAATTGACTCCAGGTGGACTCCATTTAAGCTGTACAAATATCTAAAGTATGATCAGTGGAAACAGGATGCACCTGAGCTCCATTTTGAGCTTCTTGACAATGGCTGTGCAGACTATGTAGACTAAGCCTACATGTGATTTTTTTTTTTTTTTCAATAGTTAAAAAAAAAAAAATTGTAATTTTTTCTTACATGTCAATGTAGGGAGGTGTGTGTGTGTAATTTTCAGGGTAAATTAATTTATTAAATTTTGTGAAAAGGCTGTAAGAAGTTGAAGTGCTGAGACTACTTCCAAATGTACTGTGAAGGTTTTTCTCTCATTTTTAAGGACTTAAAAGTAATTCAAACTCTAGAGTGAACCCTGTAGTTGAAAAAATAAAATAAAATTATCTGAGAAGTGCTTTAATTGAACCTACGGTATATTATCCCGGATAAATATTGTTGGAATTGCTCTCCAGATGGTAAACTTTTTACCCCAGCATCTGACAATGACAGTTCCAAGTCTTGAAACATGGGTGGCAAAAATCTTTTCATCTCCAGGCTATTTATTGTCATAACAATGCACTTGTTTCGGTACATTAGCATATCAGTGAACCGCCCGTCTAAACATAGAACATTAGTAGAACTGCTAATTGTCTTGAGCTGCAATTTTCTGACAGGCTATTAGATGTTGTGTTAAGATATGCCATTTAGATAAATATGATTATTTCCAAGTTGTTACAATGAAGTTGTTTTTGGATTCGCAACACAGAAAGTGGAAAGATGGAGGTTCAAAGCCAGGCCCACACATAGTTGCTCTGGACTGGTTGTCATAATGGACTCTTGCCTCTGAGTGTGAACTTGCCTGTATGCTGAATTGAGAAAGTCTGGATTTCGGTTTCACTTCTCCTCACCTCGGTGCCAGTGTCAACACTGCTGTGGTTCTCAGATACCGGCCAGGATTGATGACGATCTGCTGCACAGCGCTGGCCTGGCGCTGCGGCCATTTAAACCTAGGGGTTGACAGGACCACTCACTTTTTTTTTTTTTTTTTTTTTTTTTTTTTTTTTGGTGACGTACTGCTCCTCAGCCACATGCTGATCCACTTGAACACACACATCAGACTCACCCAGGGGGTCGTCTCCTTTTAATTCACTGTGGAATCCTATTAAAAAGCATGTCTCTCATCTGGATCTCACTGAGATTGTGACCTACTTACTCATAGTAGTACTACTAGACTTGTTTATTTTTTATTTTTTATTTTTGCAGGATCTCGGGCTGTCATGGAGGTATGATTTTAGAATTGATGATCGTATCAATTATTCCATTGATTAAATGTGGAAATGTCAGACAGTGATGAATATATCAAATAATGCGGATTTGTTAAAGTTGATGTGTATTAACACTATATTCACTTCAAGGTAAACATTTTCATATTAATTTTCATATAAATCAGGGTCTGGCATTACACTCTTTTGCCTGCTCAAGCGCCCCTTGCCGTTAAAGTGACCGTGTGTAATAGTTGACCACTAGATGTTGCTATATCATAGAAAGCAGCCAATAACATACGTGACAAAAACAACAAAAACGCAAAACCCGAGTTGATTCGTGTATGGGGGCGGGGTGCATATATTAAATACCAGAGTTAACTCGTGAAGGGGAACTAAATTAAGCACCGTATTTTCACGACTATAAGGCGCACCTAAAAGCCTTCAATTTTTTCGAAAGCTGACCATACGCCTTATAATCCACTGCGCTTTATATATGGATCAATATTGAGCCGCAACAGGTCTCGCTGTCAAGACGCTATCGGTGACCCTGCACGATCGGTGATGCGCATGCACAGAAGATGCCGCCATCTTGGATCGCTAGCTAATACTAATACTTTACCTCAGAGAAAATAATAAAACAGCTGTTTATTCATTTTGGGAGTGAATGTTGTCAGAAAGCTGGTTTGTAATCTATTAATAAAGTTTGACTGACCTATCTGACTGTTTTGTTGACATTCCCTTTAGCGCAGCACCATCTAATGGATGCATACCATAACCCCAGCCTCTAATGTAGCGCCTTATATATGTAAAAAGTTTTAAAATATGTCATTCATTGAAGGTGCGCCTTATAATGAGGTGTGCCTTATAGTGCGGAAAATACGGTATATACAGTATTACATAAGCTAATGACAAAACCATGTTGGTAATACAGGCCGGCTAGCTGACAGCCAATAATTACCGGTAAATAGAATTTATTTTTGTTCTTTTGGGGTTTAAAGCAACCCCAAATCTAGTTCAGAAATGTAAATGATTAATTTAGAGGCAGAAATTTATGTCGAGCAATTTTTGGACTTAGTCGAGTTTGCCAATGTTTTCAAGTTCTACTATCAACAGGTAACTCCTTTTTAAAAACATATAGGAATGTTTAAATTTTACCTTTACCTTTACACAAAGGTTTTATGATGGCAAGAGTTTCAGTCTGTAAGTTGCTTCTTTTTTTTTTCTTTCTTTTTTTTTAAACCATTAATTATTGTAGGAAATTGTGTTTTGTTTCATTGTGTGTAAATAATAGTTTAAGGTAAGGAGGGTGCCTTTGTGTTTGTTTGGATTGCTTTAAGTTACAAAATGTGAGTGGATGCAGTTCTTGACACAGACTTCCAACCAGTTAGTTCTTTCACACCTCTACCGTCTGTGTGACACACAGACCAGTTTTCATACCCTGACACTCAGTCACACACGTCTGACACACTTGCAGCCCTACATTAAGCAGCGTCAAATAAGTGCACACACAGTTACTCTTACAAACCCTATCTCTCACATGTGTTTGCTTAAGCCCTCGACGGGGCTTAATTGCCGTCTTGTTGTAGATTCTTTTTAGCCCGGTGCTGATTGATTGGAGATCAGAGCCCTAATATGGCTCATAGGGGATAGGCCCTTTGACATGGTCTGGTCCCTGGGTGCCAGTACTATTTGAAACTAGAGATGCTGCCAGAAACCCCCTACCACAAGCCTGGATGCCTCCTACTTTATTTCTTGAAGCATCACGCATTAAGACTGATGTGTATGTGGTCCTGATGGATGTGCGACCTCCTTATACCATAATCAGAAGCCAAACGAGGCATTAGGTTATAGATGTCTCTTCGTGCAGTGGTGTTCTCTTAGCTCGGACAGGTCCCACTTCCTGTTTCCTGTTTCCCAGAATTCCAGGTTTCTGTCTGACGGCGATCCTGTTGGCAGGTCTGCTCAAGGTCACGTCTGCTAAAATCTGCTTTCAACAAAGTGTGTTCATGTATGTGTGTGTGGTTTGTTTGAATCATGGTTTCTCCCAACGGGTCACGAGCTTGAAATGGGGTATGCGGTGTTCCCCTGAACTCTGCCCCCGTAACACACACATACTGCCCCCGCACACACATACCCCTGCATACACACTCGCTGAAGAAAAACATATATGCACAGAAAGTGTTCTTTCTTTGCCCTTGGTGCTGGTGGGGTGTATGAGGGCAGGCGACAAAGTCTACCGTGAACATTTTCAAGTATAAATAGAGGCTTTTGTTTGTAGGGCTCAGATGTCTGAAGCAGAGGTTATGTATTCATTTGTAGAGCTTTACTTGATCAATGCAGCCTGATGTAACGCTTTACACCTTTTGAATCACAATTTGCCGTCCATCTATAAAGGCGCTTTTGAAATTGCAATCATTTAACAAGACAACATTAAAGGTTGTGTAAAGTATCCTTGAATCAACTGTTTGTCTTTGTTTATAAGTTCCACATTGACTGTTTCTCTTGCCCATCATAAATGCTTTAGCAACTGTTCATCACTCACATGGTGAAATACAGTATTTCAGGTTGCTTGTGTTCAGACATGCGTGTACTTGTTCTATAAGCATCGTCAGTAACCAGTCAGCCGAAACATGTGTACTCCTGTCTTTGTACATGCAGATTGAGCTCAGTGATGGGAGTTAGTCATTCCGTCGTAAATCATGGAGAAAAACTGTTCTGTATGATTTACATCAAGGAGTGAGTGAGAGTGGAAAGTTGACACAATTCCAGGAACAAATGCGAAATATATTACTAGTTGAGTTTGCTTGTTTACTTGCATAGCATTAAACTGGTAATTGTATTGCTTTATCATTTGAAATGATCACTGCTTTATTAAATTTAGAAGTAGGACCACCTTTCACAATAACAGATTAATCATCTTTATCATATCATCTAATCATCTCATTAGAATTTGCAACATGGTACTCAACAAGGATGACTTGACTTGACTTCTATTCTAGTTGTGTCACATAAAAGTGCCTTCTCTGTCTTCCATAGTTGTGATTTAGCAACGTTAGCAATATCAATGTCACATTGGCATACGTGTTCACTAGTGTGTCCCATTTTGTCAAAAGTTTGAATTTGTAATGAAACCATTTGTCATTTTAATCTTAGATAGTGTTGTCACTGATTTTTTTTTAATCGAGTCGCTTATCAATTATTCCATTTGTTTCTTTCAAAAAAAAATCTTCGAAAAAATATTCGTTTGTGACAGCACTAGTTCTTATGACAAACCTCAGAGAGTTTATTTTTTGAGAGTCTCTCAAACCTGAGTGCATAATATTCCAATCACAGCTGAGTCAAAAGTGCCTTACTCGCCACCGCATGTACGAGTTACACGGCAAAACAGAAATCTGGGGGTCAAGATATTTCAACGGCTCCAATAGCTAGCTAGCCCACTTTGGAGGGTGCTAACAGAACAGAGCTCATTTTCAATGACAAATGTCACACAATTTTAGTACTTCATTCATAATTACAGAAAATATTAAACACTTAGATATAACACTCAACTGAGAAACATAAATTCTTTACTTCACTACTAGGACTAGCTTGCACACTGGAAGGGGTGCAAAGAAGTTCATACCACGAAACATCATCGGTTGGGGCAATTGGAGACATGTATGTACGTGTGTGTACTTCTGTCTAAATACTAACGCGCACTGATGTTGCTAACTAATAAGATGATTGACAGCCTTCCTACCCCACCAGGATCTCTGGTACAAAGCGGCCCTTCTGGGGGAAATGATATCACCACATCAAGCATGTTGACAAGTGACAAGACGTCAATGGCAAGCCCTTCCCTACATGCTGGATCAGCATGTATAATACGTGTTGTTATTGGAAGTCTACAGCCATAGTGATGTCTTCTAAACTGCGCAAATGTTTTATTTACAACATCTTAAAACAACAAATATGACATAGTTGAAGGCGGCTGAGTGAATCTGCCACACAAACTAGTGTTTACATCCTTTTCCACAAATTCTTCATACATAGGGACATTTATGTGTTTAAAAAAAAAAAAAAAAAAAATTGGAAACGCAAATTGTCGATTGTGAGACAAACAGGAAGTGTTTGCGAACTATACTTTGCTGTGGCAGACATAGACACCACAGCTATCGGGCGAGGCCAGGACGAATTCATGCACCAGTGTCGTACAAACTAAAAGAACTAAACTGGGATGTCTGTCATAGTTTTGTGGGAGCATTGTTGGTCCCCGGATGATAAACGTGACAGACTTGCCTCAGCTTCCTGTGCCACCATGATACAAAAACCATGTTTCCAACCAGTTGTACAGTTTAGTTTGGTTTACCACCATACAGTTTCAAACCATAATCTAGGTTGGTTTTCCACTGCAGGATGTGTAAACCACATGACTGTAGTTGCCTCAGCAACATAAATAGATTCACATAATACCAGTCTGTGAATACAACATTCAGTGCTGCTTATTAACATAAACAATAAACATCCATGAACAAAAAACAGTTCTGAATTCTCTCGCTGTCATTTTATGTCCTTCTCATTTCATTCCTGTTCTCAGACTTAGAATCTTAGAATATTAGCCCCGCCCCCACCCCATGTTTGGTCAACTGGTCTGGGATTGGCCAAAAGTGAGTTAAAAGTCTCGTACATCATTGGTTCAATAAATATAAACAAAGCTCCGCGTGTGGCTGACTCCGTCATTTCCTCGCCGTGTTCTTTGACAGCAGCGCTCTAGCAAGCAAAAAAAAAAAAAAAAAAAACAGCATTAAAATGCCACAACGCCGTACATCTTTTAATATTGAATGAATGATAGAGCACAATTTCTTGGACAAAAACAGTCGAGACTCATTTCACAGTTTCTGCACACTTTGCCGATATATAACATACGAGTAGCAGGTGCATCATCATTGAAGACATTTTTTTCCTCGTTATTTGTTTTTCAAAATATGTTATGTTTTGTGGCACGTTGCGCTGTTACAGAATCATGTCATTGGTTTAAAGACATGGTACTCTAAACTAAATAAACAAAATGAAGTTTGACTTTTTATTTGTATTTTTTTTTTTACCATTTAGTTACACAAACATGATCTATAAACCATGCAAAACTTTATTGTTGATGAAAATACACCGCAAGTCTGATGTACAGTGTTCCCTCGTTTAACGCTGGGTTAGGTTCCAAAAATTACCTGTAATAAATGAAATGTCAAAGTAGTTAGTTTTATACTTTACATTTGTTGTAAATGTTTTAAGGCTCTAAAACCCCTCACCACAGTTTATACACTTTTCTCATTGAGGCATTTACTTTTTCTCACATTACTTTTTTATTTAAAAATTCTCAATGTTCAAACCATAAATTTTATAAAATAGGTACATTGTAAAAAAAAAGGGAAAAAAATTTACGCAAAATTGCACACACAAAAAATCCGCGAAACAGTGAGGCCGTGAAAAGTGAACCACATTGTAGCGAGGGAATGGTTTTTTTTTTTCGTTTTTTTTTAATATAAATATAAATATAAATATGCCCTCCTTTTTGAACTTAAGGAAGTGGCCTGCTTTGGAGACACAAACAACTCTAATTTTGGAAAATTCTGTCCAAATCACAAGCTTTAACTTGCGTCATAATTTCGCTATCGTTCTGTTAGGTTTCTCGATCACAGTCCTTCACACTCAAATATGGAGCAGGTTTTAAAAAAAACTATAATGCTGTGGTATGTTTTGAGTTATTTATGATAAGCCAGTGAAGTTGAACTTTGGTGAAAGTCAATTTTTATGTCTTAAGCAAGTGGTTGTGTGTGTTTGTAGGGGTTTCTTTTACAGAGTCACTGCCAGTCTTATTACTGAACCTCCTAGCTTAGATAAATAAGAGGTTTTGTTCAAATGTAGGGTCTTAATTGTGTCTGATACTCAACACAAGCTTCAGATCCAGATGGTGTTGATACATTTCCCAGTTTTAGCTGCATAGTTGTCTCTTGTGTGAAGTGAAGGTTATAATAGGAAAGTAACACAATCACTGCCATAATGCCCTCCATCAGTTATAAATAGAGAATGACTTGAAATAATCCACAAAGCCAAGAAAGTTGTAGTAATGCAGTGTTGTGCGCTATTTGGAAGTGATGACATGTAAATGTGTTCGTGTTAATGCTAGCCAGCGGGGAGCAGGGCTGGTTGGCGGTAATCAGGGCTGAAACACAGTTGAATACATCTGGCCTGTGTGCGCGCCCTTACATCAACACATTTATGTTAAGACATTTGTAATTGACACCTGAAATGAGGAGCGTAACAGATTGGATCTGTACGGCTTTGCAGAAGCATTTAGACTGAGTTTTCCGATGATTGATTTTACGGATTGTCATGAAATGCAGTCAAATCTCAAGCGATAGAGCAGCCTGTTGATTAGCCTCCAGATAACTGAAGAACTGGCCGTTCCTCTCCTCACTTCAGTTGCATCTTGTTTCTTGCGTTTGCCAATGGACTCTAAATCTCTTGGTTGTTCGCTGACAGAAGCCTCTTTTATTGCATTCAGTAAGCAGCAGTAACACGAGGACCCTTTCTTTCTCTATTGTGTTCAACACGGTGCCTCAGTTGCCCTCGCTCGCTCGTTCATTCCCACTGCGGTCACGGGCCACTGGCAGCCACAGACCTCAGTCAACCTCAGTCTCTCGTGACCATTTTGGCTGCCTGTCAGTGAGAGCTCATTACATGCTTCAACCACGTATGTATTCCGCATTTCGTCTGAGTAATGGAGTTGCACCGTCGATGCATTTGGGGCAGTATTAAAGGTCTTGCACATGAAATGTCAGCCAACTTTATGTGCGGGATTATGCTAGTAATCCCCAAATATATTGCAAGTACTCATTCATCAAATAATTGAAGACAAGTTTGATCCTTTCAAAAGTCAAATCCTGCATGTATCATAGATGAGCTTTTAAGCAGCGACAGATAAAATGTCTGGGTCGACGGTGCCGTCTGGTTCTGTAGAAAATCTCGGAAGTGCATCTTTGAAGATGACAAGCTTAGGTGCACCCCCCAATCAGGATGTTACAACTGTGACCTCACACTGTTGGCAGCTCATCTCCTTTTCACTCAGCACCCACTACAACCAAACCCTGAAATCTTAAATGTCATCAAGGATCCGCCCCTTCGCCTCAAATCCCATCTTTTTTATGACACACCATTGCCCGTACCTCACCTTCCCACCACCACCCCCAACAAGTGTTAAATTTCAAATGCCTCTAACCTGCAACATGTGATTCAAACCGCTCCCTCCAAGGCTCTTTACAAAATATTATGCTCATAGTTATCTTTGATTAAAGTATGATAATACAAGAAGAGAACTCTGTGGAACTCTGCAAAACATTTTAAAGCGATACAACACTTAATAATTATTTTCCAGTATTGGATTAGGCATTGTGTACAAAGAATAAAAGTGCAAATATCTCTGGCATCTTAGTGCATTTTATTTTAAACCGATTAAGTATCAGAATTCGAAAGTACCGTGGGGAACGCCATTATTCTGGTCACATGATCGTGATGACGTATCCCGTGCGTAACCGGAAGCCGTCTTGGCTCATTTCAATGGGAATTTGCTGACGCAACGGGAAAGACGTGTTCGATCACAAATACTGCGCCAATTCTGTTCAGAGTAAAATCCGCGGCAGGTCCGGTTTCATGTAATTATGTAGGGTGGGGGGCGGCAGCTCCTCATGTGGGCTAAAGCGTGCTTAGCACACGACATGTAGCTTAGCCTAGCAGAAGTGAAAGTCACCCGGATGTTTACCGTCCACTTCGTCTCGCCGGCGGCTGGATCTGGCAGTTTTATCTGGCTTTCGGTTTCCTGCCTGGCTGTACTGCTTTTGAAGAAGTGTTTCTTTGTTGTAAGGCGTAATTCCACCTTTGATGTCCGCCGTGGGACGCGATAATTCCTCGTGAGTCCAATGTTGCCTATGGCAGCCATGTAATTCAATGTGATCACGTGACTGTCCAAAATGCCCGTTATAGTGCTTAATAGTGTTGTTCCGATAATGTTTTTTGGCCCCCGATACTGATACCGATACCCAGCTTTGCAGTATCGGCCGATACCGATACCATACCGATACTAAAGGTTTTTTTTCCCCTCAACATGAAAAAGCTGTCCTGCTATTGGTTCAGAGCATTCAAGGGCCAATAGGATATCTTAGTTGGGCATGCAGTGAACATGTCACATATCAGTGAATGTCGTGCACCAGCAAGACACAAGATGCTGCAACCAAAATCCTATATTAGCGTTGGAATTAATGGTATCGGCATGTTACTTGTGAGTACTCACCGATACCGATACCACTGTTTTAATGCAGTATCGGCACCTCTGCCGATACCAGTATCGGTATCGGAACAACACTAGTACTTAACGCAAAATATTCATAATAAGTGCTATAAAATCATAATTGCTCAACATAAATTGGCTTTTTTTTTTCAAGGAAGAGTTGAAATGAACTATTTCACAGAATAGCTGGTTAGTTTTTCATAAGTTTTGTGTTCCTTTAACCTAAAAACAATGCACAATACAATGGATTTGTGCTTAGTCAGACCTCACCAATTCAGGAAGTTTTATATATAATGAGGTATACTTTTGAATGGCTTGTTTTTATTAGGGATAGACCGATTATCGGCTGGGCCGATTATCGGCGCCGATATTCAGCAATTTGAGAAATATCGGCATCAGCCATTTTGAAGAATCACATGGCCGATAATAGAGCCTTTTTTCTTTTCTTTTTTTAAGTGTTAACTTCAGGGAACTAATTTAAATGTAATTTTTTTTTTTTAAAGTTTGTTTTTTCATTTTTGTCGACCCTGGGAACTCTCTGCACCTTCTGTTTTTAATTGAAATTAAAACTAAGATAAGTAAAAATGTAATAATTTGGATATTTTTAAATTTTGGGAGACTTATTTTGTGTAGAAAATAATTGTTTGTCTTTATTTAACTTTTGAAAACATGCTACTGCGCCTGGGAGATCCCAGAACTTGTCTATTGACTAAGATTTAAAAAGAAAAAAAAGAAAGAAAAAAAAAACCTTTAAAATATTTTACATTTAAATTGAATATCGGCTCCAAATATCGGTTATCGGCATCCTTCACTACTAATAATTGGTATCGGTATCGGGCCCGGAAAAACCTTATCGGTCTATCTCTAGTTTTTATATCTTTTTTGATTGCAGTTTTCGAACGCCTAATAAATGTGTCGTCAACCTGCGTGGCGTATTTCATAAATCAGGCATTGTGTCTGCACTTTCACTGGCGCCACCCAGGTGTCCATTTGGATGCGAGTCAGCACGGTGCTGCAAGAAAAACACGGCTGCTAACAGAGGGCTTCCCTCAATAAATAATGAGGTTGGAAAAGTTATTCGACAATGAATCAGTGTCCTCAATTTGGTATTTGGGTTTTGCGGGGAGTCGAGTCTTTCTTTTTGTACTGATGTGGATCATACATCGTGCATGAAATTTTCCCCATGCCCTTGGCACGCCGCTGTATGAAATGAAAAGCTTTCAATAGCTATATGAACCACATACTGGATAACGGCTTACAACCAACCACACTTCATGCGACTCCCTGGGATGCAAGTTTTATTTGGTGATTTAATTAAGGAAAAAAAAATATAGTGTGGAAAAAGTACTTGTTTAAATCACATTTTTTGGAAAGCTGGGTTCATTTTTACTGATTACATCCAACCTTGATTACCTCCAGACTTGCTCAGTCAAGAAATCACTTCAGTAGATCCTGCGAGTCAACCAAAACATCTCAAAATTATGCAACATAATGCCACGTTCCAAAGAAATTCTACAAAAGATGAGAAATGACATCTATCAGTGAAAAAACATGGAACGGAGGCGAAACCTCCCGTGAGTGATTGGTCTGTAGAAATTATCTCAAGAGCACAGTAACAACTCACTTAGGAGGTCATCATGAAACCCAGAAACATCTCTAAAGAACTGCTAGCATCAGTAGAAGTTAGTGTTCATGACTGAGGAGGAAGAAATTGGGAAAAAATGACCTCTATGGTAGAGTTCCAATTAAGGCGAAAAGCAATGCTGATATAAAGGCTCATATTTTATTTACAATTAAATATAAATCCGAACATCTGAATGAATCCAAAGGCTTTGGGAAGAATATCTTGCAGACTGGGAACACAAAATTTGAACTTTCTCAAAGATGTGTGTTTCATTACATCTGACATAAATGTAACACAGCATTTCAGAAAGAGGTCATCATACTGTAGCAACATTCAAACATCATGGTGGTAAATGTGGTGTTCTGGGGCTGCTCTAGTACTTCAGGACCTGGACGACTTGCTGTGACTGCTTCGTTAACCAGCCAGGGCAGGGTCATAAGCAAGACGAGGAGTTCATTGTAATGCTGAGGGCAAAATGAAATAGGAAGCAGAGAGAGCAGATAAGTGGTTTTCCACATCTGCCTTACAGTTCCGAGGTTCTGGGTTTGAATCCAGGCTTCCTTTGTGGAGTTTCCCTGTCTTCTGAGTTTTTCCTCTCACATTCTACTAGACATAGTTTTAAAGATGCTAAATTGTCTGACAGTGGTTTGACTTTGTGTCTTGCAACTGGCTGGTGACCAGCTCACCCTTGACCCTAATGGGCACAAGCACCATTGAAAATGGCTAGTTGAAGGAACCTGAGCGGGATCAACTTTTTGTACATTAGCTGGTTCGTTTGAAGCTGTTTGGTTTGGCTGCCGTTATCATTTCCTGATAGGACTCCGGCTGCACTGTGGTGAACGGTATGCTTCAACATATTATTTGCGTGTCTGTGGCAAAAAAAAAAAAAAATGTTAAAGCGGATGTATGTCTATTATCTTCAATGACGCACAATAAAATTGACCTCTTGGCTGCCTGGACATAACTTACTAAATATCGTCTGTCTTTTTCCACATTCCATTTCAACTGTAACAGTCCTACCCATCAAACTCTCAAATACTTTTCTGCATGATTCCCCTTCCTCTTATACCCTGTCAGTGATGATTTGCACCTACACAGATGAAACTGTTGCCAAAGGAAAATATCTGAAGATGTACGTAGCTTGATGATGAAGTGCTAATCCATCTACTGGCTACTGCAGCATGTGAGGGATGAAAATCACATTAAACCAAATGTAAAATAATGTAATGACGTTGTTGTGGTCATAATTGAATGCATTTTGGTTCGATGTGTCTGAAATGTAAACGTCCATTTTAATGTGTCTGGATGTGGAGGACTCATGGCAAGAGCTGACCTTGACCCCTCAGTCACTTAACACTCCTCAGAGAGAGGGAACCTCGTGACCCCATGATGCCCTCATAATTTAGCGTGCTTGTGTGTGAGCATATGTCAGTGTGTGCATTTGATCGCTCTTTTTTTCTGCTGTTGGGAGAGAAACTGCTTTCAAATTTTCCCTAACTCTCACCAATATACATAGAAGCAGATATCAAGTAAAGAAGCGCTATTGCAGGTAGCAATTTAAATGGACACTGCTTTGATTAATTTAATACATCTTGAGTTAATTTAAAGTGGTTTTAACACTACATTTGTTTTGTTTTTTTAATGCATGGTTAATGACCGCCCTTTACTTGGAATACTGGGGGAATTCCAGTCTCTACACGGCAGACATGTCCACATCAAAATTTAGCAGTAATAAATGTAATAATAATGCATAAATTTGCGGACACTGAGGTCAAGTTGCATTTTAAAATTATAAAAATGTGCAGAATTGTACAAGTTACTTTATGTTAAAGATTAGGTAGCTCTTAATATGAAAAGAAAAATGCACTGAGCTGTCAAAAATGTCTTACAAATGCAATTATGCCATCTAGTGGCAGAAGAATGACCTCAACACAAATCAATATCACTTGTTTTTTACGGTACAGCATGTCTTATTAATTTTAACTCAATTTTATGAATTATTATGAAATTACTGGATTAACTAGACTAAGTGCCATTTCTGGAGAAATTGTGTGGGAATGCTGAAAGCAAATTGAGAGATAAATTATGAAATTATAACCTCCCGGTTACTGGACAATGCGCTTTACCAACTGTGCCACCGAGCAGTATCAGACTTCTGGTACTGATGATAAGTTATGTATACAGGACTGTCTCAGAAAATTAGAATATTGTGGTAAAGTCCATTATTTTCTGTAATGCAATTAAATAAGCAAAATGCCATACATTCTCGATTCATTATTAATCAACTGAAATATTGCAAGCCTTTTATTGTTTTAATATTGCTGATTATGGCATTTTCAGCCAAATATCTTATCTCAAAATATTAAAATATTTCATCAGACCAAGTAAAAAAAAAAAAATGCCATAATCAGCAATATTAAAACAATAAAAGGCTTGCAATATTTCAGTTGCTTTGTAATGATTCCAGAATATATGGCATTTAATTGCATTACAGAAAATAATGGACTTTACCACAATATTCTAATTTTCTGAGACAGTCCTGTATATGGAAGTGGGCGTGGAAAGTGATACTTAGAGAAAGTTCATTGACTGTCCCATTATAAATGAATGGGGAAAAGATATTAAATGTAAAATTGAGCAAATACTGTAAGTAATGTGGAATCAGACGATATATACTAGAGGTGTGCAAAAAAATCGATTCATAAAAGAATCGAGATTCTCATTTATGAATCAAATCGATATTAGTATCCAAAAATCGATTTTATTTCAATTAGAAATGAAGAAGGGGGAAAGGCAGTTGTAGCCCACATGCTGTTTTTGTGGGAAAAGGCACTTACAATACATAATTAATACATGTTTAAACAAAAAAACAAAAAGACTTTAATGTCTCTATTTGTCATGTTGTCTTGCAAAGCAGACTGGAGTAGATCATGACAATGTTGTGCATACAAGTATCTGTAAATTCAAGCAGAAATCATTTGTCAATCAAATCATTTTGAATCGAAAATCGTTTGAATCGGGAATCGAAAATCAACTCTGAATCAAATCGTAGACCCAAAAATCGTAATTGAATCGAATCGTGAGACAGTCGAAGATTCCCAGCCCTAATATATACCCCAGGAGGCATTAATTTGTTAAGCTAGTTGAAATTTGAACAATGTAAATTGGAAGTATTATGTTGGAGTTGTTAGGCGGCAAAAAAGTGTGGAGAATAAAAATCACAATAACATATGTGGGAACAATGAAAAGATGCAATCATATTACTTTGTGTTAATTTTTTTCCCACTTTTATGTTAACAAGAGTATGAAAACTTGTAAAATTTGCGATTAATTGTGTTGACTATTAACGTCATGCGATTAATTACAATTAAAAATTTTAATTGCCTGACACCCCTCATTATAATTTTCTTTTTCTTGTGTTTCAGAGGAGGTTTATTTTTATTTTATTTTTTTCCTTTTTATGCAATAAAACTGAACTTCATGTTTTTGTGAAGGGAGATTTATTGCCGAACTGTCAACCAGCAATACTTTTAATTAGGTGTGGGTCTACGGGGTTGTTCTAAAGTCAGCCAATAGCTCCAATATGTTTCTGTGTGTGTGGGTTAGTCCATACACAACATCAGCACGCACCATCCTCACATATTGCCTGGTCTTACGGTCCCATATGGCACGACTTAGAGCACATGACACAATGATCTCACACCAAGCGAATATTCAACATGTGGCTTTTCGTGTGCTGTGTCCTTGCGCGGCTCCATTTCTTGAGGACCCGTTTCGGCTTCAAAGCGTCACGGTGTTGCTTCTCATTAAATAAAAACAAAACGTGGTGGGGAGGGGATGTTGAATGTAAAGTGAATATGACGTCGAAGTTGTACATTTAGTGGTGAAAACATCACGACATCCCTCCCCCTTCTCGCCTCGGTGCATATGTTTCAGATTATGGCTCATAAGGAGATCTCAGCGTCATAAACTGTAATGAGTCCAAATACTCCAACATTAATTCGTCATGTAGTTTACACCCAGAAGTGAGACGTGCGTTTTAGCGCTGAGTCTTTTCACTTGAATGGAACGTAAAACCTGCAGCAAGACGCAAAATTTGGCTGCGCAGACACTAGCTGCTTTTGTTTTTTTTCCATTCACAGGGGGACATCTAGTGGCTCAAAAGTGTAATGGAAAATTCTGGCAAATGTACCAAGATTCCACTTCCAGAGTCATTGTTGCAAAACTGAACATGACGTCAACTAAATTTTTATGCATGTGTATTTTTCAGGGATGATTTTGACGAGGAGGGCTTCTGCCAGCCATACCGAGGCATCGCCTGCGCCCGCTTCATTGGCAACCGCAGCATCTTTGTCGACTCGTTGCAGATGCAGGGCGAGATCGAGACACAGATAACAGGTGACAAACACTCAACAATACACCTTTGCTGCTTTATATATAGTACATTTTCTTACTGTAGGTAAGGCATTGTCACATCTGAAAGGAGTTTAGACATTTTTTTTTCACTAAAATTACCAATATTTTCCTGCTTATCTTATTTATTTTCATTTTATTTTATTTTATATTATTATTCTTATTTTATTGTTAATTCATGTAACTCTCAATTCTTATATGCCTCTTTATGGAAGTTTTTCTGCAATTTTTTCTTGCCATTATCTTAATAAATTGCAAACTTTTCCAAGTCCAGAAGTCTGTATAAAATGTCCAATAATCTCTAATTGATTTCAATGTTAATTTTGGCAAGAAATTTTAATTTGGTTTTAATTATAGTCTTTTGTCGTGCATTAAAGTAAAGCATTTAATAAATGTTTGCATATGACATTTAGAATATGGGTTCTGGTAAAAAAAAATAAAAAAAATAAATCATTTTAATTTATGCAAGTAATTAAAGATGAGAGCGTGCAGTGGATCAAAAAATGTGGAAGACGTCTTCATAACATTAAATGTAGGGATGTAACGATAATTATCACGATATTGTGGGTAGGTTGGTGATATTTAAAAAAAAGTCAGAATATTGTATAAAAAAAAAGGGCTCATAATAAAAAAAAGCACAATATTGTGCTTTTGTACATAACAGCAGTGTTATTATTAATTATTATTATTATTATTATTATTATTATGTTTTATTCTTATTATGTTATATTGTTAATTAGGGATGCATGATAATATCGGTGGCTGATAATTATCGACAATTATCGACCAATTTGACGTGAAACAGATAAACCAGATAATAGAGAAATCTGCCGATAATTATCGGCAATTTGATTTCATACAGATAAACCAGATCATAAAGAAATCCAGCAATAATTATATACATGCCACGTTGGTCCATCTGTTGTGGTTGTGGCTCATATCAATAAAATTCAGCTTCATGATGCTTTACATACATTGAAACATTGTGCAAAGTTTATACAATGTTTCAATGTATTTGTTATACTTATAGTAGGACTCGAAAGCATATTTGTATTCAAGTTAATTTTGCTAACAATTATTGGCTTACTTATTGGTTATCGACATCGGCACCTCTAAATTATTGCTTTATCGGTATCGGTTGAAAATAGCATTATCGTGCATCCCTATTGTTAATGCACACATTAACTACATATTGACTTGCTTCACATGCATATTGTGTTCCCGTTCATCTGACAATTAGTGTAGATTTTAATCATAGAACGGCCAAAACATCCCTCATGAAAATTAAATTGTAATTAAATTAAAAAGTAGCCACCAGAGGGTGCTAGAACTGAACAAATGCAAATCAACCTGACTTTTTTAACACGTGTTGCATTTAAATATTGTGAAGGTGACGACGACGATATTGTAGCAATTTTAATAATATCACGATATTGCCCTTATCGTTACATTCCTAATTAAATGAAGAAAGAATTAACACTTAAAGGGGTACTTATTTAGCCATTTTTGGCAGTCAAACATTAATATTTTGTCGATAATTAATTTGATACTTTCATTATTTTTCACGTACAATTTCAACCTTTAAAAACACATTTTGCAACTTGCTGTTGACTGAAAATGACATCACAAGGGCTCAGGTAACCAATCACAGTTCAGCTTGTGAATGTCACATGACCAAACCTAGAAAACAGGTGAGCTGTGATTGGTTACCTGAGCCCTTGTGATGTCATTTTCAGTCAACAGCAAGTTGCAAAATGTGTTTTTAAAGGTTGAAATTGTACGTGAAAAATAATGAAAGTATCAAAATAATTATCGACAAAATATTAACTTTTTATTGCTATAATGGGCTAAATAAGTGAAGTATCGCTTTAACTCATTCACTCCCAAAAACGTATTTATACGTTTTTTAGGTTTTTGTTTGCTAGCGTTTTTGTATGAAGGCTTTGATGCAGTTTCTGGCCTGAAGTGGTCGCTTAAAGCGATAGTAGTTATTACAAAAAACAAAAAAAAGTGTGCTTCATCTGTTTCATGAATGAAACTTTTTTTTTGTAATAACTACCATCGCTTTAAGCTTCCACTTCAGGTCAGAAACTGCATCAAAGCCTTCATACAAAAACTCTAGCAAACAAAAACCTAAAAAACGTATAAATACGTCTTTGGGAGTGAATGAGTTAAATAAGATTACTTGACTTGACTTGACTTGACAGGTCTGGTCCAATTTGATTTGATTTGATTTGATTGATTTGATGGGTATCACTGTTGCTTTTGTTTAGTCATTGACAAAATTGTCAGTCAATGAAGTTGTCGTCATTGTCTCAATGATTTGCTTCTATTTTAGTTTTGTTTCATTTTCAACTGAAAAAAATGTTCATGATGAAAAATATGGCAAATTTTTCAGTGACGAAATTATCCCTGGTTGATGTCAAATGTATTGCATCACTGTACAGTCACAACTTCCAGTTAAATTACAATCTGCTGGGTTCGGTTATGCTTTTAATGATGCTGATTCAACTAATGATGTCACTCAGCCTGTAATCTGGGACACGACCGTCAGCGCAGATTTATGATGCCACGTAATTGTAAGAGGTGTGAAGCAGGACGTCGTAGCTTTTAAGAAGGACAAAACACTTGGCAGCCTTACATTTCAAAAAGGGCTTGAGTCTTGTTTTTTTTTTAAAGTTATTTGCAGAACTTGTGGTGGTGGTTTGGAAAGGATCCAATTTTCCGCATTCACCTTTAATTTCATGTCCTCCCCCCCACAAAGAGCCGCTTTCGTGATAAAGCCCACCGCAAAGAAGCATGTGTTTGTAATAACTGCACAGTCTATGAATCATGCTCTCAACGTGTTTCAAGCTGCAGCTTTTTATTGTCAGTTGACCACTTTGATCCTTCAGGCATGTGCACGCTTAACAATACGAGTGTGGCAGTTGCTCGTGTTATTGACTGTATACTAAATAAATACAATAGAAAAGAGGTCAACTTACTGTCTCCAGTCTGTAACTGACTTTGCCCACTCGCGTCCCCAGCGGCCTTCACCATGATCGGGACGTCCAACCACCTGTCGGATCGCTGCTCTCAGTTTGCCATCCCGTCCCTCTGCCACTTCGCCTTCCCCACCTGTGACCGCAGCTCGGGGGCTGACAAACCTCGGGACCTGTGCAAGGACGAATGCGAGATCCTGGAGAACGACTTGTGCAAGACGGAGTACATCATCGCCCGCTCCAACCCCATCATACTGAAAAGACTCAAGTTGCCAAACTGCGAGGATCTGGCCGCCTCGGACAGCCTGGAGGCAGCCAACTGTCTGAGGATCGGCATCCCCATGGCCGAGCCCATTAACAAAAGTAAGGCACCTGGGATGGCTTATTATGCAAAACCTGCACTGTCGAGTACCCAACAGACTCGGTTTTAACGCTTCAATTATGTTTTTATTAGGGGTGTCAAAATTAGTGCATTCATTTTGAGTTAATTCAGAGTTCCTTTTTAATGCCACTAAATTTTTTAACGCGTGATTAATGACCACCCCTTACTAGGGGGAATTCCAGTCGCAATGCAGCAGACACATCCACATCAACATTTAGTAAATATAATAATAATGCATATATTCGTGGAGACTGGAGTCAAGTTGTATTTTACTATTTTAAAAATGTGCAGAATTTCACAAGTTACTTCATATTAAAGATTAGATATCTCTCTTCATATGAAAAGAAAATGCACTGAGCTGTCACCAATGTCTTATAAATGCAATAATGCCATCTAGTGGCAGAAAAATGACGGGCACAAATCAATGTCACTAGTTTTGTTTTTCATTTTAACTCAATTGCATTAATTATTAATTATTGAAATTATCACTGACTAAAATATGCAATATTTCTATTAGTTTAACATTTATTCACAATTTTTTTTGTGTTATCAAGAGTATAATAATAATAAACTTGGGAAAAAAAATATTTTATTGTACATTTAGAACAGATATAAAATGTTACGATTAATTGTGAGTTAACTATTGAAGTCATGCGATTAATTACGATTAAAAATTTTAGTCGCCTGACACCACTAGTTTTTATGTCAGAATGAGTTTATTGTCTTGGGTTGTATTTCGTGCTGTCACCATCAAATATTTTTAGAATCCATTAATCTATCGTTTATTCAATTGATTAATCGACTAATCGGATTCTTTTTGATTTTAGATTAGATTGTATTTCAAAAGTGTTTATTAACCTGTCGGTGATTGTTTTGTACTTTGTATTTGTTTAATGATTTTTAAAAATAAGGGCAGGGGGAATTGATGTTGGACTATGTTACCAGTAAAACAGATGTTTTCAAATGTCTTATTTTGATCAAACAGAAGATCAGTGAACAATTACTGTTGATATGCCGAAATCAGAGGATTTGGACAATTTTAAATAAAAAAATGGCACCAAATGATTACTCAATTATTAAATAATTGTTGATTGTAGGAAAAATAAAAATCATGATTATTTTGGCAATAATTGATATCACGATTTTTCAAACGATTATTTATATTTTGGTACAAAACAAGAAAATGTTTAAGCAAGTTTCTTCTCCTTCCCCCTTGGTCAGATCACAAGTGTTACAACAGCAGCGGATCGGAATACCGCGGCACCATCAGTATGACCAAGTCCGGCCGTCAGTGTCAGCCGTGGAACTCCCAGTATCCTCACAGCCACAACTTCCAGGCCGTCCGCTACCCGGAACTCAACGGCGGTCATTCGTACTGCCGCAACCCGGGAAACAAACACGAGGCCCCCTGGTGCTTCACGCTGGACGAGGGGGTCCGCATGGAGCTCTGTGACATACCCATCTGTGGTGAGAAAGTCTTTCCTTTCAAATTGGAGTCATGAATATTCATGAAGTCTCCAAGCATTTGAAAATGTGAGTTTATTTTCATTTCCTGTAGACCATAAGGAGAAGTCTGCTGGCGGCAACATGGAGATCTTGTACATTCTGGTTCCAAGCGTGGCCATCCCGTTGGCCATCGCCTTGCTCTTCTTCTTCATCTGTGTGTGCCGCAACAACCAGAAGTCCGCCAGGCCGCCTGCCCCTCGCCAGCCCAAACCGGTCCGCGGGCAAAACGTCGAGATGTCCATGCTCACAACGGCATACAAGCCAAAGGTGCGTCGCATCTGAAAATTTAACCAGTGTGCCTCGTGATAAGATGCTTTTCTTTTTTCCTTATTTGGAGGGGATACAAAACAAAACAAAACAAAAATTGAGGCAATGCCAATTTTATTTTTAATCAACATAAAAATCTAACTTAACAGATTTTTTTAAAATTGTTAATTGAGCATTCCTATTGGAAAATGCTGAATTTGGTATGACATGCACACATGTGACATACAGAAGGCTTTGATGCAGCCTCTGAACTGAAGTGAACGATTGAAGCAATGGTAGCTATTACAAACACGGCCATCAGGTGGCAGCAGAGTATAAGAAATCAACCACGGCCATGTTGCAAACAAGCTGATTTCCCCATGGTTCTAAACAGATTTGTGAATAATGATGGAACTTAGCTATATTCTAATGCTAATTGCTGCAAAACGGAAAGAGATAGAAATATACTTTTTTTTTATCCTGATGAAAGAAGAGACTCTAATCTTTCTTTTGGTAGGTGCCATGTTTTTATAGCAATAGAACACAATATTCTGTGGGCCTTGCAAAATCTGTCAAAATCCTGTGAAAATAGCTGGGAATGAAAAATAATGGTTACCATATTAATTATAGACAAAATATTAACTTTTTACTGCTGACAATTGCTCAATGAGTCAAGTATCCCTTTAAAAAAAATTATACATTTTAAAAATGTCTTACTGAAAAATGAATATCGGCTCCTTTAAATATCGGTTATCGGTCTACTAATAATAACTGGGAAAAAAACATATCGGTCTATCACTACATTCTACTATATAAACTTGTGCTCCCTTTGGGGCTCTCCTGTGGCGATTCTAAATGAAGTCTTGTGTTTGCCTTTTGAAGTCATGAGAGCAGACTGCAAGACACGGCACCTCCAAGTGAGTGTTTAGTCCAATAGCTGGCTTCATATCTTTTTCATCACAGCCCAGCAGGTCCTGGAATGTTTGACTGCACACTTCCTCCTTATGTCAGAGCAAGCTTACCGCTCCGGCAGCTCACATTACGACGGCAAGGTTGCGTTTGACCACATTTCTTTTGGTAGTGGTGGTGGGGAATTAACGAGACGGACTGTCTGCCTGGGTTCAAGGCGGAATGCATAATATTGCTGTCAATATCTGCAGACAACCATGGAAGATGGCAGCGGCCTCAGGCGCCATTAATATCTTTTATTTACTTTTGGGTGAAGGTGAGGGAGACGGGTCGAATGTGGCTGGCCTCCTCGCTGTGTTTGAACGACCTTGTGTCACCTTTACAAGGATCAAAAGGAGATTTGATTTGAGCCATGTTTAGGAAGGGAATTGTCATGTAGATTGAAGGGGGGAAATGTGATCTTTCATAAAAGTTTGAAACTATGATTCTCACCTTATGGTTCAGATATACTGTATCTAATTAAAGGCCAATTTTATTTGTTAAATAGGTATCTTCTTGCTGGAAATTGTTTTCTTTTGTTTTTAAATATTTATAAAAGTAGCAATATATTGATAGTTATTCATTGGGGATGTAACGATATCCAAACATCACAATACGATATTCTAACGATATGAAGGTCACGATACGATAATTATCGCGATATTGTGGGGGGGTTGGCGATATTTAAAAAAGATCACAATATCGTTAAAAAAAAATAAAATAAAATATTGTGCTTTTGTACATAACAGCAATGAAAAAATATTATATATATATTTATTAAGGCACTTGCTAATGCAAGCACACATTGATCGCTTCACAAGCAAATTAGGTTCCTCTTCATCTGACAATTAGCATAGATTTTAAACAGAAGGCCAAAACATCCTTAATGAAAATGAAATTGCACTAATAAACTAGCCACTAGAGGGTGTTAAAACTGCACAAATGGAAATCAACCTGACTTTTTTTAACAGATGTGTTCCTTTTAAATATTGTGAACATGACGCCGACGATGACAACGATATTGTGGCAGTTTTAATATTAACGATATCACGATATTGCCCTTATCGTTACATCCCTATTGTTAATATGAATTAGAATTAGGGGTGTGAATTTCCTAGTATCTTACAATTCAATTCTTATCACGATTCATAGGTCACGATTCGATTCAATACTGATTAATCCCGATACAAATTTATAAGTCGATTGTTGCAATTCATTTTTACTCAAATTTAGAAAATACTAATCAGTAAGATCTTTATGAAAATGTATTATTTATTTATCTGCAACTTCAGTCTTATAACTGTGAGCCACTGTATTTAATAAACTAGTTGTCATCTGTTTCATGTTTGAACAGCATTGAATAAAATATTAAGGTTTAATTTTCCATTAATATAACGTTCTTTCATGAACTACAAACTGGACATTAGAATAGAAATTTGCCTTTAATTTCATGCAAATTTAAGGAAAAATTATTAGGGATGAGGGTGGGACGGTGTATGACTGGTGAGCACATCCGCCTCCTAGTTCTGAGGACTCGGGTTCGAGTCCTGGCTCCTCCCTTCCTGCGTGGGTTAAGTACTGTATTTCCTGGACTATATGCTGCTCCAGAGTATAATTCGTAGGCCTACTAGGGCAAAACTGCCTAATTTGGTATTTAAAAAAACTAACAAACATAAGTGATTAATAAAATGGATGGATGGAAGTCACACTGAGTCGCATTAGGTATTTATAGTATGTTATAGTATAAGTCTAGAGGGCCCTCTTGTGGCTGTCTGTGAAATTATATTCCCCTGGTATATATATATATATTTTTTTTTCCGTGTAAATTGCTCTGGAGTATAGTGCAGGAACCGCCAACCTATGAAAAATAGTATCCAGAAAATACGTTACTTGTACTGGTGTCATTCTGAAAAAAAAAAAGTAGTATCGAACATCACTAATAATATTGTACATGGAAAAAAAAAGTAAGATGTGTAATTTACAAAATTGACAAAGTCTGACTAGATGGCTGTTCATATCTCATAGCATAATGCTTTTTCCCAAAAACAGCAAGTTATGTTGTTGCTTGGCTTGTGTGCAGGATCACACAGGGGTCAATAGCTGTGACAAACCACTTAGACACACGTCCACTATAACGTGGTGGTGTAAGGAGGATCTGAGGCTTTGGGTGGGGCAGGAAGAAGGGAGAAAGGCAACAAACTTAACTCAACACGTGTGTCACATGATCACATCACTCGAACACCCATCGTGCACGACTGGAGAGCATCTTCAGTCTTTGAGTCTGTCAACTTCAAATTGAGTGACAACATTCTTTCAATTAAAGTTGCACCCGAAAAATCCACTGCACGTCTCTTGTGGTTATGCGATTAATGTGATGTTTGATTTTTTTCAAGTATCTTTCTCTGTCATAAAATTTGATCAGTGGAAACATGGCCTTGGGACAGCAAATATGAATCCTAATCTACTTCAAATAGTTATGCGTGTGTTTAAGATTTTGTATTCAATTTTAAGCTTTTGACGCTGACGTTGCTCTATGCATTTGTGTGGTCTGGTTCAATGTGTGCCATACATTTTTATATAACATATTTAAAGGTACAGTTTAATTACAAATAATTTCAATTAAACTGCCAAACTATGCAGAATGGGAAGAAAAAAAAAACAGCTTAGTAATGTTATTGACCCTGTTTTTGTACTGTATAATCATGTGTCTATATTTATAAGCTTACTATAATCTAAATAGTTATCGAGGTGCAACTGACAATTGTAATGTTCAATGTTTTCCACCAGGGGTATTGGATAGCACTATTTTTATTTTTTTTTCCAGACTGAAACCAACACTCAACTCTTGTTATCACCGCTACCAAGTATAGATAGCACTAGTGGTTTTGATACATAAAATGTTCGAAAGGCAATGGTTTAGTTAATAGTTTTAAAGAAAGACCCATATATACCAATATTTTTTTTTCTTTAAAATTGCATGAAATTAGTAGCAATTTTCCATTTTAATTTGTAATTGCTGATTGTAAAACAGCCACAAGAGGGCGGCTGATACCATTGTCTGCCACCGTCACGAGTACTGATACCTTGAATTAAGGCTGATATAATAAGATATCAGTCTGGTACTTGGTATCAGTACTCGGCCATCCTCATTTCCACTAAAGCAGTATCATCGTTTTAAGTGCATCCAAATGAATATATGAGTAAATATGAGTATAATTTTCTTCCTGCTGTATTTTAACACAGCAATGCGTTAACATAAAATATAATTTACTTGATTCATTTAATGTGTTTATTAACTTACTGTATATTTAAATGACAATATTTTATGCTGCACCAGCAGTTACAGTATCTGCCTGTAAGCAGGACAAATACTGTATCCCTGTTGTGTGTTATTATGCGTAGCTTCACTATTCATTGCTCACTAGTCACACAGTCACACAAACATTCAATATGGAGAACCACTTTTCACCCTTTCAATATTGGCAGGGTTCTGTGCTCCATTTTCCATCTATTGTGACATTTGATTGAATTGTACATTGGAATGTAGCAGCAACACCAGAATTGTCACAATGGGGATGATGATGAGGAAAGTGCACACAGCAGGCTGACGGGATACTAATGATGTCATTTCCCTGTTTGCCCCAAACTGTCGTCCTTCTGCAGAGTAAGGCCAAAGAGCTTCCCCTGTCAGCAGTGCGTTTCATGGAAGAGCTTGGAGAGTGCTCGCTGGGGAAGATTTACAAGGGTCACCTGTACTTGCCGGGCATGGACCAAGCACAACTGGTCGCCATCAAGACCTTGAAGGACGTCTCCAGTGTCCAGCAGTGGAGTGACTTTCAGCAGGTACGCTTTCTAAGCATGCGCCAGACGAGTCCGAGTCCGTTCTCTTGTTAGTCTAGACCGGGATTAACATTTAACTTGGAAATAAACTTATGCTGTTTAATATTGAACAAATATATAATCAATAATAAACCCCAGCCACACTCTATAAACAGTTGGGTAAAAACAGTCAACAAAAAAAACTGCGTCTAGAATGGTCTGACCCAACTTTTTGAGTTATTTAACCCAGTGGTTCTCAATGGCGGTCCTCGAGTACCCCATCCAGCCTGTTTTCTATGTCTCCCATAAGCAACAAAGGTGTTTCAAACGATTAGTTAATCAGCAAGCGCTGCATGAAGCCTGATAACGATCCCCAGCTGTATTGGCTGCGGAGAGATGGATAACAGGTTGGATTATAAATTGGGTCAAATTGAATTAATAAACCAAAAGCAACCCCATTTTTGTTTGTTTGTTTGTTTGTTTGTTTGTTTGTTTGTGGGTTAATAATTTGACCAACTCTTTGGGTTAATTAAATAACCAAATTGAATTAGGTCAAAAATAAGACAACACAACTTTTTCAAGTAGTTCCAAATTTGGCTCAAATTAACATTTTTTCTTATATGTTTGTGGGTTACCGTTACTGGTATTCATTTCATTTAATTTTGGGGGTTAATTGATTAACTCATTTTGGGTTGAATTAGGAATTGGGTTGAATTGAATGAATTGGGTCAAAAAATAATCCCAACAAACTTTTTGTGTAATCCAAAAGGTTAGGTCAAATTAAATTAATAAAACAAGCAACCCAATTTTGGGGATTTGTTTGTGGGTTATTTATATGCCCCAACTTTTTGACTTATTTGAATAACCCAAAAATTTGGGGTGGTCCCTTTTTTGACCCAATTTGATTTCTTTTTGACCCAGCTAGTTTTAGAGTGTAGACTCTTTAAACTACTGGGACAAAAACAACCCAATTTTGGGTCAAATTGACTCAAGTTCGTGGGTCAGCCCAATTTTTGACCTGTTTTAGAGTGCAGTTAGTGTTTAGTTTGCGTCAAAAACACAACAGACATGAATCCCGTTACAAAGAAAATGTTGGCCTGCCTGCTTGACAATAACTAAATCAGCTGACCTTGACTACATTTCAGCAATCATTTTCATGGCGAGCCACTGAAAACTGTCCCTGGACCTGTTTTATATAGATAAGTCTGATTTGGCTAATGAACTTCAAGGATAATTTGAATTGGAATTGGAATCCAAGTTGACAGTTTGTATTGATTCCGATGCTGAAAATTACAAGTGTGGCATATGGTCCGTTATTTCGAGAAGAGCCCTAATTAAGTAAGATTTAATATCTTAAAACAAGAAACTAGATGATTTCTAAAGTCAGTTTATTTATGTTCCAGTCGCAGTTTGGGACTCTGCTTCCCAGTAGTTGCTTCTTTGCTTTGGTGAAGCCACACACTGTGACAGTCTCCACATTTGTGGGGGATTTCCAAAAAGAAATGTGGCATTAACAGGCAGTCATGCATTATGACAAGCTGCTGCTTTAGCAAGTGGAAAGCTCTGTCTTCCCACAAGCGCTCAAGCATGTCCTGTTTTATTTCCACGGAACGACCAATAACTTTATATATTGAAAAAGGATTCTTCAGCAGATGTGTTTAAGGATGTTCACTGAAAATAGCTGTACAGTCATTCTTACGGAAGCTTAGAACTGCCACTGTGGAGTAAACATTTTTTTAATGGCAAATAAGAACATATTTGCAAAAAGCAAATCCGTTTCAATTTATTTAAATATGTTGAAACGTATTTTCAAATACAGTTAAACGTACCTTTAAATGTACTTGCGTTAAAGCTTATTTGCAAGTACTTGCTGATTAAATGCTAAAAAAAAATTAGCGTTTTTTTTTTTTTTCCTCCCTATTACTTACACACAAGCAAGTCAATACCCTGTGGCATTGTGGGAAAAATAATGTTGTTGTTTTTTTTGTTTGTTTTAGCGTTTAGCCTGCAAATATGTTTATTTAATTTAAAATATGCACATTTAAAAGAATTTGCAAATACGGTGTTCCCTCGTTTACCGCGTTATGTTACAAAAATACCCGCAGCAATAAGTCAAATCCTCAAAGAAGTCAAGTTCATTATAAATGGTTTAAGGCTGTTAAAACCCCTCACCACACACTTTACTCATAAAGGCATTTAAAGTTTTTCACATTTCTCTTGTTTAAACACTCTCAATGTTCAAACCTTTATAAATTAAAAAAAAAAAATAGGCCCACTGCTGTAAGAAAGAAAGAAAGAAAGAAAAGCATGCAAATTTGCACTAAAAAAAAAAAAAAAAAAAAAAAAGAAAAGATCTACGAAACAGCGAGACTGTGAAAAGTGAACCGTGTGATAGCAATGGAACACTACCTGCTAGGGAGCTAGCTAGCTAGCATCTGGGGCTAAAGCCAAATTGTGGCAGTTTTTTTTTTTTTTTTTTTTTTTTCTTCTGGACCTGATTTGCCTCCTCTGCTATATACGGTAATTCGAACATATTTGCCAGTCAAAACTGTTTACTCCACATTGGCAGATCCACGCTCCCTTAAATTCAACAGGATGTGTAGAAAAAATGTTCAGCTCTAAAAAGAGAAAACACCCAAACATTCCCATCTGATCTGCCTGAATCTCAAAATAAAGCACTTGTGTAAAGAGAGAACACAATTGTGTACTATTATGTTTCTTCCCACATTCATTTGACTGTCGTGATTTTGCTCTGCTAATTTAGGAGGCCGCCGTGCTGACAGAGCTGCAGCACCCAAACGTGGTGTGCCTGCTTGGTGTGGTGACCCAGGAGCAGCCCGTCTGTCTGCTCTTTGAGTTCCTCCCTCAAGGCGACCTTCACGAGTTCCTCATCATTCGCTCGCCTCATTCGGACGTGGGCTGCAGTAGCGATGAGGACGGAACCGTGAAATCCAGCCTGGATCACGGCGACTTCCTGCATATAGCCACACAGGTAAGAAGGAAGCTTGAATCCTTTTTTTGTGTGTCCTTGACAGTAATCACATCCTTAATTTTTTTTTTTCATATCCCAGGTCGCTGCTGGGATGGAGTACTTGGCCAGTCACTTTTACATCCATAAGGACCTGGCAGCGCGGAACATTCTAGTTGGCGAGCAGCTCCACGTGAAGATATCCGACCTGGGCCTCTCCCGAGAGATCTACTCGTCAGACTACTACTGCATCCAGCCAAAAACCTTTTTTCCGATCCGCTGGATGCCTCCCGAGGCCATCGCCTATGGAAAGTTCACCACCGAGTCGGACATCTGGTCGTTCGGGGTGGTGCTGTGGGAGGTCTTCAGTTACGGCCTGCAGCCTTATTATGGCTTCTCCAACCAGGAAGTGATGGAGATGGTTCGGAAAAGGCAGCTGCTGCCCTGTCCGGAAGACTGCCCGCCAAGGTACAGTATGTTTGCATCTGCTTATATTCACTGCGTACTCCATTAGGTGCACACTTGAGTGCAGTCCAATACAAGTCGTGCACATTTACAAAGGTAGTAATACAATGTTCCCACACTTTTTGCGGGTGATACATTCCATAGTAGAGGTCGTTTAAAAAAAAAAAAAAAAAAAAAAAATGTTTTTTTTTTTTTTTCCCCAGTCAATAACCGCTAATATTGTCCGCCACCTTAATGAGCTCTTCTTGCGGAGTTGCTTAAAGGGCAACTTAATACTCAAATTGGAGTGTTAAAATAACCATATTTTTCACCCGCACATGTTTTAAGAATTGTATAATTGACAAGAGGCACGACTGTGGCACAATGACTGTTGCCACTATTTTCCTGTAAAGTGAATTAATGTTGGAAGCGGTCGGGCCGTCACTGGCGTCCTTTCTGTGTCGCAAATGTACAAAAACTCGGAATCCTGCGTCATGGGCCTTTAATATGCCGAGGAAAAAAGTGGCAAATTTGCCACTTTATAAACTGCCAACTATGATATTGTTAATCTCTGCTAAAGCAATTAGTATCTCCTTGTTTGAAAACCCAACCGAAAAGTACATTTTAACAAGTTCTTCCACCGTAGGCATTTTGCAAACTGTGACTTGTGTAGCGTGACACATGCGTTTCCTTTTTGCCGGCACGACACTTGACACAAACAGCCGCGCGACGAGAAAAAAAAAGGGGCCCAGGTTGTGTGGAAAAAATCGGAATTGAGCTGCAGCGTGAACACAGCAGCCGGACACCCATGCATTGGCCTTGCTGTGTAAGTGCCAGCAAGTATGAGTAACTGTGGTCCGTTCTAAAAATAGCTCACGAGTAATGGGACACTGACTTGCTCAGAATTAAAAGAATAAAAATGTTAACTTTTTTTTTAACTTATCATGTTTCTTAATTTACCAAATATTCTGTATTTTGTTTAAAAAAATTAATAGATTATGTTGAATGAAAGAAAGAAGGAAGGAAAGAAAGAAGAAGAGATTGAACCAAAAAATAAAATAAAAGAGTGAATCTGCAGTAAGTGAACCGCGAAGTAGTGAAGGACAACTTTGTAAGTAATATAGGTAGTAATAAGTAGATTTAGTAAGTGTTTTTTTTTTTTTTTTAATGCACAACCTATAGGCTCACTATAAAATCCTATAACCACAACAATATACCTGTAGATCTGTCAATTGTTAAATGATGAAAGTCAAATTTAATAATCGGGAATGTGGTTCAGAAAATGGATCTTGGATGATGAAAAATATGTAATTAGATATAAATAAACACTTGTTTGTTTTACTTAATGAGCGCATTTGTATTACAAATAATTTTGAAAATATTCCGTACTAAAGTATTTCAATTCCTCCCAAAAATTCATTAATGTTTATTGGTAAGCTTTGGTAACCTTATGGATGTCAGAATAACACATGTTGACTCATTCATGTGTTTTTAGGTATCAAGTAGCAAAGTAATAGTTATAAATATCACAACAGATTTTATTTTACATGCTAACATGGTCATAGATATAGTAATAATAACTGAAGTCATTTTAAAATTTACAGAAGTCATCATTGTTTATAGAATAAAATTGGATAAACACAAAAATGTTTTGTCACCCATGAATGGCATTTACTTCCTGATAGTAAACAGCCTCAAGAGGGCGCCAGTGTATCGTTGACTGTATCAGCTGCCTCATGAGTACCTGATATTTATTTTTATCGATAGTTTTATGAAAAATCAAAAGGCCACAGATTTGTTTGCATTATTGCTGTCATGTGATTTATGAGTTACATTTGTTTGAAAGTCAAATTAAATAGATACTAGAAGAAATTGCAGTTTTCAAAATGGATCGAATGAAGTGATGTAAGGAATCATGTCATTTAGGTTCTACGGTTTGATGAGCGAGTGCTGGCAGGAGGGACCAGCGCGAAGACCTCGCTTCAAAGACATCCACGGCCGCCTACGAGCGTGGGAGGGGCCGTCGTCATCTCACGCCAGCTCCAGCACGCCGTCCGGCGGCGGAGGCAACGCCACCACCCAGACCACCTCGCTGAGCGCCAGCCCCGTCAGCAACCTGAGCAACCCTCGCTACGCCGCCGCCGCCGGTTATCTCTACCCGGCCCAGGCCATCCCCTCGCCGGGCCAGATGGCTCCCATCCCGGCGTGGGCGCCCATGGCGGTGCCCCCGACGCACCCGCGCTTTATTCCCGTCAACGGCTACCCGATTCCGCCGGGTTACGCAGCTTTCCCCGCCCATTTCGCTCCGCCGGCGCCGCCCGCTCGGGTGATCCAGCATCACCTGCCGCCCCCGAAAAGCCGCTCGCCCAGCAGCGCCAGCGGCTCCACGAGCACGGGTCACGTCAGCGGCGTTCCCTCCACCACGGGCTCCAACCACGACGCCAACACGCCGCTGCTGTCGCACTGCATCATGCCGGGGAACGGCGCCGGCCCGGTCCAAGTGTACGGGCATCTTCCGCAGAAGGGGGCGGGGCCGCTGGACCACACGCAAACGGTGGCGCTGCTCGCGCCGGACTCTGACGTGCTGATGTATAATGACGCTGTCATCACTGCAGACCTGTAGATTCCAAATAAGGACGTTCGCCGTCTCGCACTTGCGGCCTGTTCGAACATTTGGGTCTGATGAACAAAAACATCCATTTTCTACACCGCTCGCCATTTCTTCGGGAATCTGTGGACGAACCCAGCGAAAGGTGTCGGACCTGGACTGATTAGCAGCCAATCACACAACATGTAAACAAGTGTACTTAATATCATATTGTTCAAATGTTGCATTGTTATTTTAGCCTTTGTTGTAAATACAGTCCTGAATGAGTGAATGGGAACGTTATATTTTTTTGGAGAACTTTTAATTGTGGTGAAGTAAACGTGGTTGATATTGCAGTCTAAACGAGCAGCCTTAATAATTATCAGGAGACTTTCTAGCATCAGTGTGACTTCCTTGCAGGTGTGTTTGTAAATACAAACTCACTATCAAGTTTTTCCCTACAAAGCAATAAGTGGAAGTGAAACTTGAAAGCAACAACATGGCTACAAGTGGAATTCAAGGTTAGGCCAAAGAGGATTTTTAAAGGAGAAATCAACCCCCCCCCAAAATTCTTGACAATAATATGTTCTATGCGGCCCCACTCGTCTAAATACAGTATTCTGGTTAATAGAGCATTAGTGGAATATGAGTTAAGCAGCAAAATCCAGCAGTTTTTATTGTTATCAGGAGGACATCATAGTTGGAAAACATGTGAGCTGTGATTGGTCGTAGCCGGAGCCCTGAGTAACTGATGTCATCTTCAGGTGACAGCAAGTACCAAAATGGCCACCCCGAGATGGATAAAAAATAAAAATAAAAAAACAACAACAACAACAAAAAAGGCTGGATTTTGCTGCATAACTCATATTCCACAAATAATGTAATACAAATCAGAATGTGACGTTTTGACTAGTGAGGTTAAATATTGCCAAAAAATGTATAAAGGGATACTTGACTCATTGAGCCATTTTCAGCAGTAAAAAGTTAATATTTTTCCCAGAATGAATTTGATAGCGTCATTATTTTTCATGTACAATTAATACCTTGAAATACTTTTCTTAGTTGCTGTCGACTGAAGATGACTTCAACTGTGCTGAGGAAGTAGGTAATGACCAATCATGGATCAGTTTGCCGACCAAACCCAGATGAACAACAGGTGAACCATGATTGGTCGTTTGCTTCTTCCTCAGCATAGGTGATGTCATCTTCAGTCGACAGCAAGTGGACAAATGTGTTTTTAAAGCTATTAATTGTACATGAAAAATAATGAAGTTAAAATATTAACTTTTTATTGCTAAAAAATGGATCAACGAGTCAAGTATCCCTTTAAGGTTGACTTTCTTTAACATGTGGTTTGATGCATTTTTAACCAGGCAGCTACTAGCATATTTATTAGCTCCATTTTCATGCAACATCTTCAACGTGACACCTGAATGTCTCCACAATGATCATTCAGTAGTCAAGCTTTTCTCTTCTTTCTTGTGCCTTAGTGCCTGCAAACTTGGAATCAAGTCTTCTGCCAAGGAAACTCCCCAACAGATATGCTAATGAAATCATACGTGTAAGGTGAAATCATTTTTCCTGTGTAACCACAAAGGAACATTTCAGTCTTGTATATTTCAATAAAGATTTTTTTTTTTTTTTCATTTTGAAGGAAACTTTCCTTGTTCCTGCCACATGAAAGATGTGGAGAGTTGTGCTGCCTTTTTATGATGAAATCTTATATTTTATATATATATATGCATGGATTATTATGGCCTCAACCAGATGAATGTTGTTATATTTAATTAGAGTGAAGAACAAAAACAATGTTTGCCCTTTAAAAGGATTCATTTTTGTGCTGAGACTTTAATAGAGAGAGACTTCACACGTACTTATTTGGACAGCAGTTTGAATATTCTCACTTTTTGTCAATTGTCTGATAGCCTTATGATTTATTTAGCGACCTATCAGCATACAATTGTTTGGTTCGGAGCACATGAATTCCAGAAACAGATGCAGCTTTTGTTATTGAACGTGACTACCTATGAAGCCGACAATCACTGCCTTGTGTTCTAATTGTTTTCCTCTCTGCATGCATTCAAACCATTTCCATTTACTGAAGTTGTTGGTTATGTAATTGCACAATCCAGTTTATACAATTCAAACCATTATGAGTCTGCTTCAATTGGACTTAATGAAAACTATCTCTCTTTTTTTTTTTTTTTAACCCATTATATTTTGCTGTTCTCATATCTAGTCCAAATCAATTGGTCAATTTTTGTTTTGCAGGCTTAGTCGTATGTAAATGATTTATTCTATTTGTAATGTAGCAATGCAAATACCACTTGTATGCAAGACTGTGAATTTTCATCAAATCAAAGTCATTTTATTTGGTAAAACTGTAACTTTGTGTGTTTTTTTTTATTTTTGTTCTTTTTCTTTTTAGAAGAAACCATCAAAGTCAATTTTAATTCATCATTGGGTGCCAGTTTGAGGAAGTTTACATGTTTTTGTTTGTACCATGAGACCAAGAGGCCTATTGTTTGTATGAATATTTTTGCACAGGTGTTTTTGTATTGCAGTCATTTATTAAATGATGTTTGGTTTATCATGTAGTTAAATGTGATAAATAATTTGTAGAGATAGTCAGACCATGCTGTTTACTGTTTATCGATGTGCAACATTTTGGTCACGAGATGACATCAAAAGTTCTTCCCCTCCTCCCGCACCTCCGACTGGTTTGGATGGCGTTCTCTCTTTTTTTGTATTAAAATGGTGTAACATCAGTTCCAATTTTAGGCTGCAGGTGGTACCCTTGAGCTGTATGGGACAGGACGTCAGGGTCAGCTGGTAAAAACGTTATGACAACATCGGCCTGTGAAGGAAACATGGTTGAGCGCGCGCGTATGTGTTGTATGCACTTTAGATTAACTTAATTCCAATAGCCTTTCCAGTCCTGTGCATATTTCATGTGATCTTAAAGGCAAAAGATTTTTGAATTACTCCTTTTGCGACCCATGTCCGACATACGCCGTTTAGCATTTACAACGAGATGACGTTACAACCATGACGTTACGTCGGAGGAGAGTGGGGTCATTTTGTGCCAAGGGGCAAGTAGCTCCACCCCTGCTATTTAGAAAACCGTAGATTCTATGGTTTTCTAAATAATAACCAACTGACCAACTTCTTCTATGGTAAAGAAGAAGTGTCTTTGGTATCTGTACACTCCATAGCTACTAATTAATCCAAATATTTGTCCGTTTCTATTTAGTCCCTGTCAGAGAGGCAGTGAGGCTCAGTCACATGACATTTTGGTTGCACTTTTGACACCGAATCTGCCATATCCAAAGTCTAGCTGCTCTTTTGAGGTGGTAAAGATAAAAACCCAAAATGTAGAAAGTGATTTACAAGCCTCTCCCTTAGTCAAACAACAATAATAATACATTAAAACTCAAAACAGATCAGAAAAAAGTAGATTTGTACCTGTGGTGGTTATAAGGAGATATATTTACCGTTTAAGCAAGAAAAATTACAACCAAAAACTGTGAAAAAAACGTTTTAGTTTTTGAAACAAATGTAATATTTGTCAAGTGCAAGATAGAAGAAAAGTCTCCAAGTATTGTGTAATAAAGTGAAATACAATTCTCAAAGGACTGTTTGTGCTTCCATCTTCTGCACATCTTTACAGCAACTCATCGCAAAATTAATTAATTTTAAACGGACCCAAAGCTCACGAGTGTGAGATTAACCTGACAAAAGATGAAAACAAAGGATTAGTTTTAGAAACATAACATTAGAAAGTAGCATCCAAGAAAATGCATTAAAAATAACATATTAAATTGTACTGTAAAAAAAAATTACAAATTAAAAATAAGAATAATACAGTAAACGTAGTGGCAAAATACAGACATTTAAAAAATTAGTGTTTTTACTGTGTTATCATAAATTGCAGTATTTTGCGATGCAGTACAAAAAAAATTTAATCAATAATATAAAATACAGTAATTAACTGGATATAAATGTAAAGTATTATAGTGTAAATCATAGATGCAGTAATATATTGTATAATGTTTACAGTGCTTTACTGGGATCACTCCTACTTTTTGTTTGTTTCTTTACAGCATCAAGTTTTACCGTGATATGTAAATATTTCATTTCCTCTTTTATTTTAGGCTGATAGTACTGAGATGGAAAAATCTATGGAGTCAGAATCATGCCAAAACCCCGTAAACACAAAAAACATAATCGCAGCGGCATTGTAACGACAAGGCGTCCATATGTCATGTGAGCAGCAGTTGACCAATCACAGCGTAGTAGTTCTTCAACGAGTTGGCCAAACACTCTCTCAATACGGCGCTGATTCAATAGCGCCCCCTGCTGTAAAGTTTACTGGCTTTGCGCGTATGGATCATGGGTTTTTGGCACGTAAAACTGCTCGGCAGAATATCACTGCCAAAAGTCACATGAGTTGCATTCGTAATTGTAAAATTGCTTTTTACGTACGCAAAACATTTTGTTGTTGTTGTAATTGAAGATACGCTTCTTTGTGGACTTAGATCACGTTTTGTGTACATAGATCAGGTTTTGTGTACGTAGACCACACGTTTTGTGTACGTAGAACAGGTTTTATGTACGTAGATCACGTTTTGTGTACACAGATCATGTTTTTTGTGTTTACGGGGTTTTGGCATGAATCTAACTCTGTCTTGAAAACAGAAAATGCACAACAAGACAAATGAAGAAGAAATGGGAGGAAGCTGGAGTCAATATATGTGACAGAACTGTGCAAAATCGCTTCAAGGAAATGGGATTTACATACAGGAAAGCTAAACGGAAACCATCATTGACGCTGAAACAAAAAACAAGACTGCAATGGGCTAAGGAGAGGCAATCATGGACTGTGGATGACTGGATGAAGGTTATCTTCAGTGATGAGTCACAAATCTGCATTGGACAAGGTGATGACGCTGGAACTTTTGTTTGGTGCCGTTCCAGTGAGATTTACAAAGAGGACTGCCTAAAGAAAACATCCAAATTCCCTCAGTCCTTGATATGGGGCTGCACGTCAGGCAAAGGCACGTCAGGCAGGTGCCTGTGGTTAAATCTTCAATAAATGCACAAGTTTACATTGCTTTCTTATCCCTTCAATTGAAAAAAAATGTTTGGGGATGATGAAATCATTTTCCAAGATGACAATGCATCATGCCACAGAGCAAAAACTGTGAAAGCATTCCTTGGAGAAAGACGCATCCAGTCAATGTCATGGCCTGCAAATAACCCAGATCTCAACCCAATTGAAACCCTGTGTTGGAAATTGCAAAGATGATCTGGCAACTGCAATCAAAGAGAATTGGCACCAGATTGATGAAGAATACTCTGTCACTCATCAAGTCCATGCCTCAGAGACTGCAAGCTGTCATAAAAGCCAGAGGTGGTGCAACTAAATACTAGTCATGTGTTTTGATTGTTTTTTCTTTGTCTGTTCTTCATTATTCCATATTTTTTTCCTCAGAATGGAGTAATTCAATATTTATTTCCCTGCACTTGCTCTATAAAAGTAACATTTACTGACCAGCACAATGTTGTTGTTTTTTCTTCATTTCTTTTAGTGTTTCTGAAAGCCAAGATGTTGCACTTTGGAATGACCTTACGACTGTTTCATGCTTTTTATCTGAGTTTGATCTACAGAATAAAACGTCTGGGTGAGTGCTCTTCCAAGACTGGTGATTCCATACTTTTTGCTAGGGGTTGTATAAGGCTGGAGGCGGGGTGGGTGGTTTGTGGATGGTTTTTTATCGCTCAGTTCCTTAGACCCCAATATTAGATTTGGTAGAGGCATCTTTTGTTGAATTACAGTTATCATTCTTAATTAAATTAAAAAATATAAACACGTTTCCTCCTGTAAACATCATTAAGCATATCATTTATACATGTATTTAAGGTATGTTGTAAAATGTCTGAAGTCCTCTTATGTTTAACAAATTCAAAACAACATAAATCATGCTGTTTCTACTAAGTGCTGTCTCAAATATTCGCCAGCTTCAATACTGTAAATGTATAGAATCGTATGCCAAGAAATGTTTCATGGGAGGAGCAATATGGCGGCCTCGCGACTTCAAAAGTCTTGGCCTATCAGCTATCCAGTAATATATTCAGATCAGTGCGACAAAAACACACGTGCACACCCACTATCAATTTTCACCACTATTTATTTCCTGTCACACAACACTTTATTCAGTCTATTGCAAATGCACTGTTACACTTCTCTGCCAGCAGGTGAAACAGACGATTAGTGCATGTCAGCATAAAAAAACAAAAAACAAACAAAAAACAACAACAACCTTATCTTACATTTAGCTTGAATCGGGTAAGAGCAAATGCCGTTTATTTGTCTGTGTATAGATTCTCAAACTATTGTGACAAGGGAACAACGTCCTGTGTACTAACCCAAAACAACTACAGTACTCCCTTTCTACCAATGACCTTCGAGCCAGGTGCGCACTTTTTACCACGAGCCCCATAATCATTTTTAGCCTCTTTAACTTGTGTGGATGTAATGTTTTTGTTGTCGTCTTTGAAGTCAAGGTGAAACATAGAAGATAATGGCAAAGAGAGGTAAAGTGCAGTGAATGGCCAAGTGGGATTAATGTGGCTTCAAAGCACGAGATGACGAAATCCGAATCAATGGCAACTAATTCTTTGATTAGGGTGTCTTGAAGCAGAAAAGAGGAGCAGTGCGATGATGGTGCAATGCGGAGATGATGACGTGTTCATTTTGGAATCAGGCCGCATCCTTATCCGCCGGGAGGTTTGACATGTGAATGGTGATGCCGTTGTTAACGACAACAGGGAGTGAATGTTTATTTGTAAATTCATGCAATATTGATGAGGAAAATACAGTTGATTGCTTTGGAAAGAAGAAAAGCCTCAACACATGTTTATTCCGTTTGAACTTGTTTAATTTCACAATTTGAGGAAATAAACGTCTTTGAAGTAGGGATTATTTGTACAATGAACGTGGTTTTATTTAGCTATTAAATCAAATTTGTCTAATTATAATTTTTGTAATTTTTATAAATATTTATAATATAGGACAGAAAAAAATGAGGACGTTTGATCACCTTACTAATAAATATTTATGACCACCCGCTAAAATGAATTTTAACCCTGCCTAATTTAGATTCTTCAATTTAACTAACATGCATATATTTGGAATTTGGGAGTAAGCCATATAACCTGGAGAAAAGCTATGGAACCATTCAGAGAACATTCAAACCCAGGAACTTCAATTGTGAGCCTCACAATTGAAATGAATCACACTGGTTAAAGTATAACTTTTTAAAAACCTGCCCTCACCGTTGTTGACAGAAAAGATGGCAGCTGAGCAACAGAGTGGAAGATGAATGCACATTCCTGCTCTCTATTCATGCATCACAAGTTTGAAATCACATGATCCCTCCCAGTCTGCTGGGAAAATCACAACCTGTTATAGAACGAAATGGAAACATGACCACTGAACTGTAATCTACAGATTCATTCGTCTGCGATCATATTCATTTGATAGGTAGTAAGATGACCACTATGTACTAGTCTATACCACACAGAATTTCAATTGAACTAAATAAAACTTTGACCTGAGTTGTGTACACAAATTATGAAGTGATAATTTGCTGTCATTGATTACCTGTAAAATTGTAAACTATGTTTGTCTTTATTTTTGAATTTCAATTCAGAAGAATCATTTGTCAGAATTCACACACGATTTCTGAGGGAGCACAATTTCTACTTGGACAGACGTCAAGTAGCAAAAGCCCGCTGTCACGATTTACATTCACACATACGATTATTCCTTCATTTGGGATGATTGTTTTAGAATATGGTTTATGCACTGACATGAAAACCAAATGATATGTAAATGTGTCTGGAGTTACATCATGGTAGCCAAATGAAGGGAATTTTAGTGTATAATTAGGCCCATGATTAAGGACCTAAACAGAACCACACATATAGTATGATGTGCTTACGGTAGTTTTTTTTGTTTGTTTGTTTTTTTGTTTTTATAAGATACTTTCAATTAAATGAATTTGTATCAGTTTTTCAGTAATATAGAATTTTTAAAATTCATTTGTTGGCTATTTCTTTGCAGACATCAGCACAAGAGCTGCATCAAAAATATTGTAATTATCATGCTTGTTGAGTTTGCAGGATTGTAATTGTAATCGAGTATCACTTCTCATCCACTGCAGATTACAACCACAATAATAAACATTGTTAAATGCACGTCTCTCCGACAATGTCATTCAAAAGTGAGGGGGAATATTAGCAAAGTCCTGCACAGTTTGAATGACCTAAAACATGGAGCCCCCTTACCCGCACACCTCCGCCTGCCTCACTCTTCTACTTCTCTCTCCCTTTTTCTTTCTCTGCCTGCTCTCACAGCAGACAGCATCAGCCTCTCCATCTAATAATCCATCCGTCTTTGCCATGGAATGGAGGTTTAATGCTTTCCATCTGTGTGAATCAGTTGCGGGGCTTCAAGTGTAAGGCTTGCCATTCTTCATTCAACCCCCCTCTCCACTTTCCAAAAAGACCAGAATCTGCTTTCACTCAGCCCTTGAAGAGCCCCCCCTGTGCTGGGGCCCCTTGTGGCCCAAGGCTGTTTGAGGAGGGTATTTCAGGTCCCGGGACGGCTCCACATTTTGGGTCACTATCAGATGGGGAGAGTTTGTAGTTGCTGTATGTTTAAGATGTTCAAATTGTCAAGTGGGACAACTTATATGAAATGAAGTCAGCAGTATTTTATGGTACTGTATTTGGTATTAAATGATGATGCGCCAGGGCATGGGGTAACTTTATCTAGCTAGCATTAAGGCTATCTGCCTGGCTTAAAAAAATAACATTTTGAGAATAATGCATTTTAACATCTTCCAAGGATCACAAGAGGCGTAAGACAGTAAACTCACATTTATTTACAACAAACCACATCTACGACGGCACCTGAGGGCAAAAGAAGTAGTAACAAAAAGGAGACCCACATTTTTTGCTTGCTAGCTTGTTGTAATTGTTGTACTGTCAGACCCGTCACCAGAAAGAAATTGTAGGGGGGGCATTACCTTTTTTTGGGGGGGGGCACACTTTATCAACCTAAATCTAATGTTCATCAGGTTGAACAGCGGCATTGTGACAACTGCAAAAGTGTTCAGATATATTTTCTGTCACTTAAAAGCGGCAGTTCGTTCTGAAATCTAAAAGACAAACTGAAAAAAAAAAATGTGGTTCATTTTGCATTTATTCAACTCAAAAGTTAATTTGAAACAAATCCACTCTTCACTTCTGTAAACAACTATGTCCGAATGAATGACTCTGTGACTCAGCCCCTTCTATCTGGAATTGGCTAGCAGTTGCCTTCATTTGCGTGTTGGATTAGGGCTGTACGATATGGACAAAATTTCCTTTCATTTTTGCCAGACATCTCTATTCTTTGATCTTTGACTCAGCATGAGACTTCACATCATTTTACTTTTTTTATGGTGCCTTCTGTATTTTGTGTTATTTTATTTATATACTTGTACAAATATATATATATTTTTTTTAGTATTTTATTTGCGTGTATACTTATCTACTTATATTTACTCTAATTAATTTTATTTTGTGTTATTTTATTTCACTTGTGTCTACTAAAAGACTAATTTCTATTCCATGCACAGCACTTTGTATGCAGCAATGGCTGTTTTAAAGTGATTTAGAAATAAGCTTGAGTTATGTTGATGATATACAGAAACAACATATGGGTTCAGTGAAAAACTAAGCAGAATATCAATCCAAAAGGATGTGTAATGTGCTGTCTTTTTTTAATTAGAACTTAGTGACAGTCATCAACATGAACAAACTTGGCAATAAAAAAGAGAATTCAACTCACATTGTACTGCAACTGCTTTTGTGATAAATAATTTTATGCTCCTTAGTTGTTGTTGTGTATGTGTGACTGCTTGGGTCTGTTAACAGCATACTGTGTGTTGCTACAATTCATCCGTGCTGTGTGGCTTGACTAATTAAAATAAAAGTTTGACACTCACTTGTAAACGTAACCAGTGGACTCAGGATTCCCATTGATGTCAACTGTGTCATCCTGGATCGAGGTTTGGCATTTGGTGGCTTCCATTAAAGCGGCACGACTTGCTCACTGCTCAGTCTTTGTCCCAGCGCCAGCCGGCAAATGCGCACTATCTACCCGGAAGTAGATTTGGCTCAGGCACGTCTGCAGAGCGCGCGTCTCCCACCACCCCACCCCATCCCTCCTGATCCTGATTGTCATTGGCTCGCTTAGTTGTCAATCACAGCCAAACTTGAAAGGAGGTATGTGGTTGGCTGGCACGCCATGCTTTACTTGAACCAGAAGGCGCAAATTTACGTGACTGATAGGACGAATAGTTGGTGAGTCATCTTGCTAGGGCGGGCACGGCTGACTGACAGGGCGGGCACGGACCCCCAAGGCCCGCCCATGGCGACGGGTCCGGTTACTGTATGTATGGCATACAAAGATTGTGTTAGTGCTACTGCCATGTGTGGACGAAGAAGGGAACTACACACTCCCTTCTGCACCTACATAATGCGCACATGACGTCACGTCCGCAGAAAAGAGGGCGCGAAATTCAAACCTGAATCAGTTTGAAAACTATTGGCCAGAGGCTTGCAGGAGTACCCTCTGTGAATCTACTCATTAGAAGGTATTTAAGTCAGAAATTGTCAAATAAAAAGTCTATTGTAAAGATATTTTGGGGCAAATTTCTACATTGAACAGCATTAAGATGTTGTGTATTATTATTGTGATTTGCATAAAACCTGCGAAAGAATGTGTGCATGTACATGGGAAGTAGGAGGGACATCACCTAAGCACCCCAACTGAGCCAACTGAGCTACCTCATTCGCCACCCGAGGTAAAAATCTCTAAAACCACCACTGGGGCAATTAATCACATATGTTAGAGGACCCACACATAAATGTGGAAAATATGACCCATAAAGCAGCTTATGAGTGATACATTTTACACTTACATGTTACTTGTAGAAACTGGAGAGCCCTCCTCCTTGTAATTATGGACTACAACCACATCTGAGATGAGATCTTACTGCATTGTTGTGGCGGTGTTAGAGAGAGAGAGAGAGAGGGGGGGGGGTATTTGTTTTTTACTTTATTTCATTAGCCAGCTGAGATAGGCTCCAGCACCCCTGTGACCCTTGTGGGGAGCAAGCGGTGCAGAGGATGGATGGATGGATGGATGGATGGATGGATGGATGTGGGAAAAACAGTTGGAGTGAGAGTTTTCGTTTGCTGAAACGCTTACCTTCTATTTTACACCACAGCCATCGCAATACTGAAGTGTCAAAACAACCGTCTTTGTAGAACACATTTTGATTTAAGTAGCACTCACTGTGATGCGTATAACTCAGTAATCCTTTCAACTGTACTGTGAGATCAGATGGTTGATCTTGATAATCAGTATGCTCCCTTTTCCTGGTGAGAAAAAGATGATTAGATGTCTTTACACTTTTAGAGATAATAACAGTCATACTCTGAGTACTATTAAGTCATTAAAGTCCTTATGTGAACTTTCCTGTCTATCAAGTAAACTCCACTTCCACATTTTAAGTTTAACCTCCAGATTTGAATGCCCCTCAAGTTATAAAATTCTACACAAATATAAGCAAAACTATGTGTAATGTGGTATATATTTTTTGTGGTGTTTGTTGTTTATGTTGTTGATGTATTTCTGGGATCATGCAGTGCTGTAGTGGCAATTTTGGTTAAAATCTTTCATGGCTGGTAGCATTTCTAAGTAAACTAGGCAGACAAGGTTTGTGTTTGAATTTGATGAACATAAAATTGGATCCTAGTTTACCTGAAAGATGCCATTTTCATGACCTGATTTGAGGCACAGCAGTATAATTGTCTGCGATTGGCTGGCGACCAGTTCAGGGTGTAACCCGCCTACTGCCCATAGCCAACTGGGATAGGCTCCAGCACCCCCTGCGACACAAGTGGTTCAGAAAATGGATGGAAGGACAGTCTTATTGTTTTAGATGCTGGTGAGCGACGTCTGCCATCTAGTGATGGACATTGTTATTACAACTTCTCAGCTGCTAAGTAAGTAGGGCTTATCGCATGCCCACTCCGAGTGTGGGCATGCCATGGACCACCAGTTGCCAATTCCTAGTATAGAAGCTGTAACATAATAAAGGTGAATCTTAAAAACATATGGAGGTGCTATATGTCATATATATATATATATATAATCCTACATTTTCCATTTCTATGCAATGGCTATGCTAGCTAAACCGGTTGCTGAATAAAAGTGTGGCGCTTTAGAAGCCTTGAATCTTCTCTAGGTTTTTAAAAATTGAACATTTCTGCATCTTATAATTAATATTTCATTTCATGCTCACTTTGGTGATACATGTTATCGATACTGTGCTGCATGACACAAAATAACATGAAACATTTGCTTTCCTCTGGTTCTTCTTTTCCTTCCTCAGTCTGCTTTCATCTTCTACAATCTACCTCTGCTCTCGTCCTCCTTCAGCCTCCCACCCCCCACCTTCCTTTTGAGCATTTTGGTTTAAAGGTCTCCCTATCCTGGCGCACAACACGTACTCATACTCACATTTGGTCATACTCGCATTCAAACACATAAAGCAATGCTTGTCATTATCAGCAACCAGCAGGCAGCATTTCAATCGCATAGTGTAGCTTATTGTATATGTGTGTGTGTGCTGCAAGTGCAGTTTTCCCACCGCATCTCCCCCACAAACTCCTTTATTTCACTTTTGTCTTTCTTTTGCATGCATATAGATGTCAAACGCAGCACTGCACACAACCTCAGTCCTGAATAGAGCCAGAAATAGCTATGGGTCTGACTTGGAATCAGCTTAAGTCTTCAAAGAGAACATTTTGATGTTGCAAAGGGAGTGAGAGAGAGAGAGAGAGATGGAGGCAGAAGCATGGGGCGGGAGGGGTGGGTGGTGGGGGGTTATAGCGTGGATCTGGTTGTTATATCCAGCTGTAAAAAGGGGGCCAAAACTTGAAAGAATCCAGTTGCCATAGAAACAGTATGGCGCCTACTTTTTCAACCCACCTCACTCACACATAGAAACACACGCAGACTTAAGAAACATATTCATAAAATTTAATGGCGGCAGATGAGTGGACCTGGTGGAAAATGTTGAATCTGTATTACAATATAGTCCCCATTGATTAGTTATGATGAGGAATGGTGAATGTATTTAAACCACGCTAGACTTGCTTCAGACTGCCAAGGTCAAGTGAACACTTTAGTCAACTTTGGCAGTAAAAAGAATACTACTTTATTTTAGTATCACTGTTTGTAAGGTGATCTATCTAACTGTGATATGTCGCTCCACTGCTATGTTGATTTAAATTCCATGTGTAATCATTTTTCAATACGTTTTTGCTTTGTATAATTGTGTATTTTATTACGCTTTAGATAAGACAGCCAAGCATTCACCCTTCAAAGATAATAGCCAATACAGTTTTTCTGTTAGACAGTAACACACCATAAATCAGCCATTTTTTGGAAATGAAAAAAAAAAAAAAAAAAGTGTTTGAATTTGGCTCTTCTTGGCCAGCCATGGCCTTCTTTCTGTCTTCTTTACAGCTTTAATATTTTTTTCTTTGTTTCTCTTCAGGCCACAAAATAATTCCTTACTATGGTACACTCGCTCAATCTGACATCAAATCCAAGAACTGTATCAAAATTGCTGTCTTTTTCAAAGATAGCGATGCTCAAGTTTCATTGCTCCTGTCAGATATGTTTTAATTTCACAATGTTAATGTTGTGCTCAGTTTGAAGTGGTGTGGAACTGCACTGCGTCAAAATCAAACTGAGATTTCAGTTCAATTATTTAGACCATGTCTATGAGAGAGGTATAGTTTGATTCCTTATGATACATAATATAAATATGTTGCAGTGCAGTTCTACACAATACTTTTATTTCAGTTGAATCACATTAAATTGTTCCGCTTGTACCAGTGCCTTTCCTAATTGTAAACATATTTAACACAGTGTATCTACAAACGATTTTAGATATCCATACATTATTATTCAGCAAAGGCCACACTTAGAATTAAATAATGAAAAATCCATTAATGATTGAAAGGTCCAGTGGATCACTATACAATATGTGCAGCTGTTTCTCCAGTGCTGCCTGACCCTGCACAACGTGAGCCTCTTTGTGGTTCAGATCTGTTTCTAGTTTTGAAGCCTTGTGACGCATGGCTTTGTGGTACATTATAAGGAAGTGGGTCTAGCTCGTTTGTCCCAGGAGCTTTCCCTGTCAGCAGATGGACGGCTGCCCAGAGACTCTAAAGTTCTGAAGTTGCCAGTGAGGAAGTCAACTGGGAGCAGAGGTTGTTTACATGTAACTCTAACATAGACTGATCACCAAGGCAAGATGATGATGATGTCGTTTTCTCAATTGAGACCGGTCTTTTGCGTCATACATCAAGTAGTTTGTCTAGAAAAGATTGATTTTCCAAAAAATGATGATTGTAATGATTTTCAATGAGCCTTCTGTGCTGATGAATAGCAGGTCATTATGACAAGAGGTTCAAGAAGAACATCAACTTGAGGACTAAAGAAAAATGTTTTCTGGTTCCAAACTTGATTCTGTTCTTTTATCTCACTACCAACCTTTTGACACATGGAGGACAACTAAGTAACTTGGCTGTCGCAACTGGGAAATAATCAAGAAATAGGAGAAGCGGCTTTGCCTGCCCGGAACATTCCACCTCAAGAGATTTCAGGCTGACCCAAGACAAGTCTGTTCATAGCAGAGTTGCGGTATAAACGCATTCAAGCGATGTATCATGCAATCAGTAAGAAGCAGCATTTTGTCGGCTTTCTGTCAAATGCCTGACGAAGGTTTGAATGCCGAAACAAAAATTAAAATTTTCTGACATCTGCATAATTCTGTGATATGAACTAGACACATATACCTTGAAAGGTATGGGTGCAAACTGGAAGACATTTGGGTTTCAAATCTAAAGAAAAAAAAATAAAAATACTGCTTTTATTTCATGGTATTTACATGTGTTCACAACTCAAGACCAAGCCCCTTTTGTTTGAACCCACCCACCTTTCAAACAAGCAACACTGTTGGAACAGAAAATATTCAATTCATTACTTACAATAACTGCATCAAGCCTGCGACTCATCTACTTCACCGGACTGTTACATTCTTCATTCGAAATGCTTTTCCAGGTTTTGACTGCAGCCTCTTTCAGTTCTTGCTTGTTTCTGGGGATTTCTCCCTTTAGTCTCCTCTTCAGGAGATAACATGCATGCTTTACTGCATGGTTGACTGACTTGGCCAGAGTTCCACTTTCCCCTTGATGAATTCCTTTTTTTGTGTTGGCAGTGTGTTTTTAGTCATTATTTTGTTGCATGATGTACCTTCTTGCGATTAGTTTGGATATATTTTTCTGTAAATCCCCAAACAAAATTCTTTGGTTGACTTCACAATTCATTTGGCTGCTACCATCAAGAGTTACATCATCAAGTTATCTTTATTTGTGCTTTCAAACAGCCTTAGCTGGCACAAAGCACTTTACAGAAACACAACAAAACAAACATAACATAAAACATTAACAGAAATACAATACAGTCACAACAAACCAACATTTTTTTTTCATTCCTACTACATACACCCTGCAGCTCAATAAATATGTCCTAATTTCTAGAGTCTTGTGCTCATCAGACCTACTTTTTCTTTCTTTGCTCCCTTTTATCTTTCCAAACCAGGTGGTGTTGTAGTTCTATGCTGTAATTAGAATAATGCAAATGGCTTAATCCTGTAACATCAATCCCTGTGTCTTTCTTAATGAGGGTTCATATTCCATGTAATGATTTTTTTTTAGGGTGGGGGTGGTTGGCGAAGGAGACATTGGGGGCAGCAGTCCAGGAGGGAGGGAGGGAGGGAGGGAGCGAGAGAGAGAGAGAGAGAGAGAGAGAGAGAGAGAGAGAGAGAGAGAGAGAGAGAGAGAGAGAGAGAGAGAGAGAGAGAGAGAGAGAGAGAGAGAGAGAGAGAGAGAGAGAGAGAGAGAGAGAGAGAGAGAGAGAGAGAGAGAGAGAGAGGCCAGTCATGTCAGTGATTGAAGATTAGTATTTTTACAGTGCTATCGTTTTGGCTACACCTTGATATGAACATGATCCAAGATGTTGGGTTACATTAGGAGTAAAGCATGTAACATTAGTGTTACAATGGATATTTTAGCCATAAAGCTACATTTGAGGGAGCCTACTGCTATTAGACATTGTGAGATCCGACTGTCTCTATCAAGGTAATATTTTCACAGCCATTTGTTAGTAAGCAAGATTATGCAAAACTTGCTTTAGTGAGTGGAAACTTATGACAAAAAAAATATACCTGAATGAATGTTGCCTTCTCTCCGGACTGGTCGCCACACGCAGTACATTATGAGAAAGACAAATACATTCCCACTTATTGAGTGAGAACTGAACCTCTTCTTGCTGCACAGAATTCAGACTACACTATTGCTGACATGAAATGAACACATCAATGCAATTAGACGAAATAATAGACTCAGAAAATAGAGTAAATATGATTTTTTTTTTCCCAGAAAAAATGTTTTTTCTGAGAAACTGATGACGTGTGGGGCACACTGTGTCTTACTCTTCAGTAAACATCCTTGTGCTTCTTTGAAGTCAAAACATCTGACGGACATGTGAACATCTGATCGAGAGCTCAGCCAAAGACACAGAGACAATGCATTTGGAAGCAAGCCCCTTTGCTTGCTTCTTCTTGTCCAGGTGGGCGGTCATCCCGGGGACCCTTGGCCCCGCCGTTGTCAATCTGGTCCGGCGGTCTCTGGGATGACATTGCTTCCTGTGGTGGTTGGCCGTCATCCCTCTCAGTGTGGCGGAGCCCCTCCTGGGTGCCTTTCCTCACGGGGTTTTTCTGTGCCCCGCCTTGTTGTGGTTTGCGTGTGTGTGGGTATGATCATGGGGATATTGCGGGGAGGGGTGGGTTTTTCTTTTTATTGTATTATGGATGTTTTAATTGTTAAGCACCTTGAGTTGCATTTTAATGTATGAAATGTGCTACAGGATATAAATAAAGTTTGATGTGATTTGAATGTTATGACCTCCAAACTCAGAGAGGTTGGTGAAATTAAATGAAAATATGGAGCTGCTCTGATTAACAGCGTAAGTTGTTACACAACAACTGACGCGTTGAAGTAACAGAAAAAATGTCAGAACTTGTAACTCTAACCTTCTTCCTCAAGTTGTATCTTCAACTCAACAAGGCAGACAAAGCTTACAATCCAAGCCAGACATGCGTATGCTATCTGCCTATCATGTACATATTATAGTTACATGATTTGTTGTGCATTTATAAGGCTGAGGAGCGCTGGGAGAACTCAAAGCACTTTACATTTTGACTTCCTATTCACCTACTGATGACGCAGCATCACGAGCAATTGGTTGTTCAGTATCTTGCACAGTAAATTCTGTAGAGTAAATTTGACTCTATTTAGAGTGAGACCAAATAGACTCAGTTTTAGAGTAATATTTACACTTGGAAGAGAGTAAAATAAAGAATTGAAAATAAATAAATAAAAGTCACTCAAGGGTTGAGGAATGGACTCACAATTTTTGTTTTATTGAGCACACTTTCCCTCTTCGCGTCTACTTATTTATCCTGGCGTACAGGGCATCACTTCTGCATTCTCCCTCTCTAAATAGCGCAATTCTACCATGTGCACGTGCACGCTCGACACGTCACACAGCCCTCAGGCACACACAGGCGAATCTGCATCTCTGCACAAGCAAATTCTCATCCGCGCAACATTAAAATGAAACACATTATTTTCAAAAGTCACAGGGAGCCACAACAGAAAGATGATAGAGCCACATGTGGCTCCGGAGCCACGGGTTACTGACTACTGAACTAGTCTATTGATATGAGTAATATGGGATAGCAACCAACTAGATATGTTCTTCCTAATTCCTTTGAACATGTAAATGGTGCTGAACTATGACATCTATTGATGGTTCCTTTCTGTCTTTCAGTGTTTATTTTCACATCTTGTAATGTTTAGATGTTCAATAAAATGTAGAAACGTAAATGTAAGATGATAGTAAGTCCTTACTGATAACAGGGTTCTCACAAATCAGCTATCTGTCAGTTTTTTTTTCTCCTTTTCCTTTACTTGCTGGAATACATAAAAGACCACATGCACAAGTCTTGCGTGGGTGTGTGTCTGTGTGTGTGTGTGTGTGTGTGTGTGGGGGGGGGGGGGGGGGGGATTTACCGGTACTTGTTTCAAATTCCATTTAAATTTGATAGGACCAATGTTTCCTCTAATTTTCCATGTGTCTGTTTGGGCTGAGGTCTGAAGACAATTAGTGGACCCCAGCTAAGCAAACATGGTGAAGTGGCTTTTAGCTGTTATGCTGCATGCAAATGCACTTGCCAACAGAAGTATAGCGTATAAATGCTTCAAATCCAGGTTAAAAACTATGCTTGGGTATGCCCTGCCTCTCGTCCCAAGTCAGCTGGGACCCGGCGACCATAGTGAGGTTATAAGCAAGCAGTACAGCGAATGGATGGATGGATTTTAACAGTTGTTAACTTTTATTCTCCACTCAAATCCACATTGTGACTTCATTGTCTCCACAGTTAACAAAGATCATAGGAACATTTAATTCCGGGGATGATTTTCTATTATTATGGGAAATGGTTTCAACTAGAATTGTGTTCGACCTTATTAACAACATAATTAACACTTATTCACAATGGAGTGTTGTGTTCTGTTATTGTACTTGTTTTGCCTTCTTACCTACCTACCTTCTGTATCTATTGTCCAGGGATGGTGCGACACTGGGGTGATTACTTGTGTCACCCTCTGATACCGTGACATCATTGCTACATTGGGTGCCATTTGTTAATGGCTCAAGCTTAAAATAACAGCAACATCTGAAGTGAATTTTAAGTCTTATTTTTTCTCTCAATTTTTGCATATTTACAACGATATTTATCAGCTTAGACAATCCAAATACTAAAGACTAAATTCCATACCTAAATGCTAATTGACAATTCCAAACATCCGGACATTTTTGATATTTACACAATGGAACACAATGCAAATGATTCCTTTACTCAGTGAACATAAACAACATATTGTATTTTGCCTGTGACTTAGCATACAAACCAGGAAGATTGTTATAGTAGTTAAGCAACATTTCATCATAGTTTGAAATCAAAATCATCCTCACCAATCAATGGATACGAAGTCCACAATGGTTTTTTCAGTTAACGGTGAGCTTTCTTTCACCAACACCGCCATTTTGACTCGAGACATAAGCTAAAATCCTTAGTGAGTTATCTTTAGTTGAAAATTTATTGTGCCTTAAGTTTTATTATATTTTATTTTTTATTTGTTTTTTGTTATGTGGAATTGCTTTTCTAATATTGTGAATGTCAACCAACAAAGTTTGAATTGATGTTTGCTGTTTTGTTGTATTTTGTCTGTGGTTTTCAAATTCATACACAAAGTACAAAAAATAAAAATAAAAACGTGTGACGTAACCTTAGAATGGTGAATTCTGTTCATGTTGTATTCTTTTTTTTCTCTGAATAACTGTGCCTGCGTAGCGCGATTAGTTATGTATTAGCAATTGTTTCTTTTACAAATTAACTTAAAAAGAAACAAACTAACAAGAGCGAAAAAAAGTTATACGGTAAACATTTGTCCTAATGAAAGATTTCCCAGCTGTACTTGAAGGCGTCATAGCACCTCGATCCATTGATCTCTACCCCGGACGCCTGTAGGACTCCGCGTTTCCACGCCCCCTACTTTCACCCCCATTGTGGAGAATCTTGGGCTCACACGCACACACACGCTGCCAGACTCAGGAGTTCGAGCTGCGAGGCAAAAGCTTTTTTTACAGAAAACTCTTGTACTCATGGATATATTTTATTTTCTTCAGGGATTTCGAGGAAGGGCAATGGTTCGCGTCGGCAGGCATTTTGGAACGTCATCCCGGAGGGAAAGGCCACACGTCCTCTCCAGCACAAAGTTGTAAAAAAGTCGTTCCTGTCTTCTACTCGCTCACATTCGGTGCTTCTCCGCTTTGAAGTGCCCCGACCATCATGGCGAGGCGGACCAGGCACAGCACTTTGGCTTTGACGCCGATTCCGCGCGCTCCGTACCGGGATACGCTACTCCGTCTTCGCGGGAGCTTGTCGGCTCGTTTGTGGAGCTTCGCTTTAATGTGCTCGGCTCTTTTTTGGGGATATTGTCGAGCCGACACGGAGTTTTCCATTTTGGAAGAAGCACAAGTTCTGTCCGAGCAGATGAAGAAGCTGTCTACTCAGGAGCTTGGAGTCTTTACTATGCAGGTAAATGATTTTGTTGTTGTTGTTACTGCTTCTTGTTGTTGAAACCTGTGAGGACGACAGTACTTGTGCCACTTAGGAGTGGGTGGAGCAGACCCAAAACCGGCATAAAAAGATTGGGGGTCGGGGGAAAAAAACGTTTTGGTTTTGTCGAAGTTACTGTAATATGAGCGAGAAAATGTGGTGACAGAAACACAAGATTGTTCCGAAACGACAATCTCAACGCGAGCTTTAAAAGTTACTCGGACGTGTTTATGTTAAGCAGACCATCAACACACTGGAGGTTCTCTTCAACACACAAGCCCCCAAAAGAACCCTAGCACTGCACATTATCGACTATAGAACTCGGAAAATCAGGTTTCTTCACGTTGTTGACATTTTCATTTCAGTCAAAAATAACTTTACCGTCGGTTTCAATAGTGTGTGACATTGTATGTGGGGGAAAAAAAAGCTCCTTTGGTTTGTTAATTTTATAACTCATTTCAACAAAATATTCGTAGTTTGTGTGTGAATTAGTGTTTTCCCGTAATTCAGTATTTAAACCCCTTCATCAAAAATATGTAATTTAGCAGAATTTATAGTAAAAATGTGCATGTACAAGTGCATTAAATTCATGCACTTGCCAGCTCAATTTAAAAGAGATCTAATACATCATACTGCACTTACAAATGTAAGAAAAACTACTCAATGCATGGTAGTTCTACATCACATAAAACTGCAACCGCAATAGTGCACATAATGTTTATTTGATTATTATTTTTTGGTTACCTTTGTCAAGGTGTTAGACTTAGAGACTTAGACTTAGACTTGACTTTATTGATCCCTTGTTCTGGTATGTTATGTTTTTGCAGCACTCAAAATATGTGAAGCGTGCTGTGCTGCCCATCCCATTTATGTTAATTAGAGCTGCAGTGCTGTTTTCTATTTCTAAAATAACTTTAAAAAAAAAAAAAAAAACGACACATTGAAAATCGCATTCACTGCAATCTGCTGTTGGGTAGTCGTGTTAACGATATATATTTGAGTGTATAGAAAGCGCCATATAAGCTCAGTCCACTTACCATTATCATTGATCTTTGAGTAGACCGAAGCAGTGAATCATGCTGATTGATAAATGGTAAACTGAATAGACAATTAGACATAATCAAGCATTTCACGCATTGTCTCAGTTCTTAAATATCGAAACATTTGGAATACACATAATATAGTATTATGCACCTGTATGTATTTGTTTTTAAATCTATTAAAATGTTTCTATTTGAGCTGATATAATCAATTGATATGCAATCGAAAGACGAGAGTCCTTTGATGATAGTTTCATTTATTTAAATGGAAAACAGAACAGTAATAAATGCAGCTTTCCTCAGATTTGGCAAATTGTGCCGTTTGAAGAGGTCATCTTGAGCTTTTGCGGAGGAGCGCAGATGCTTTCATGTTGTTTTTCCGCCCTGCGGGGCACAAAGCCTGTTTTTCCCTAATGAGTCGCCCTGCATTTCTAACTAACTCACTATTACATTGCAAAAGCATTGATTGGTTATTGCCTCAAAACCTGTGGTGCAAAGTACAAACATCACTTTGCCATGTGTATGTAAGCGGAGCTCCACTTGGGTCGCCAAATGGCAGGAGGTGCAGCACTGAGGAGGGTGTGAGGCAGGAAGGCTGAGGGGGCGGAGGGGTGGTGAGGGGGGGGCTGTACTTCAGAGGCAGAAGAGCTCACAGGCCCTGAACACAGAGGCGAGGCAGTGGGGGAGCCCCGGCCCCAAATGGTGTTTCATCTCCTCTGCTGCCACACTGAGATGCCTTTATCCTGCCTCTGGGAGTCAGCTTTGAGGGCTTCCTCTGATCCTTGTGGATCTTCCTTTTGTCACCGCGCCTCTCGCTCACCTGAGCTCTGCTTGGACCCTCACTGCCTCATTTGTCTCTTGTCATTACCCTGCTTAGAAGGTTTCTATTTAAATGTATTCATTGTATGCATCATGCTGGCGAATATCCTTTCCTGTCTTTCGATTTTTATGTGTCTCTATCAAATCAAAAACAGATCAGAAAAGGTATAAGAAAATTCATATTGAGTAATCTGTAATTCAACTTTAACAACATTTCCTCCAGAGCTCCTCAAGTTTTTGAGCAAGACACTAAATGCTGGTCTGTGTCTTTGTGCCGTGTTCATGCTTGAGCTGAAGTGATACAGCAGCAGCAGAATTTGTTCATAAACAGACGACACACTAGTTGGCACACACTGCATGTCATTGAAGTGAAGTCGGTTACATTTCTTTTCATGTTTTACATCTTTTGCCCTTTGGAATGTAGCCAGTAGTGACTGTCCTTGTAGTATTCGGAAATTTTGTTTAATTGATTTTCCTTTCTCAAGTTTCACATGATGTTTTTGTCATACTATTTTAAAAAAATATATTATTTCCTAGCCCCCTTTTTGGCTGAGACACAAGTCCTTGCTGCTGTCTCCCTGACTGAGAGCTTTGTTAAAGAGGCAAGAGCATCTCTCTTTAAAATGTAATGCAACCCTTCACTACCCCACCCTTCATTCTCTAGCAAATATGAAACTGAGGATTACCGCGCCAACATGTCTGAGTCACCTTATTCATTTTGGCGTTCCCTTGCGTATTTATTGCAGAATATCAGGGTACTTGGTTGATTCTAAAAAATAAATTAATAATCTCTGGGGGAAAGACTCTTACTCTATAAAAGGTATTCCTCTGCAACTAAGCTACACTTTATTATTCATCTTGTATGTGATGACAGTAAACTCGTCTTGGCCTCTGCCAACCAAGCCAATGGAAATCCTTTTGTAAACAACTGATCAACCTGCAAGATTTGTATGGAATCTGGTGCTCGATGGCTATGGAAGTTTAGGTAAAAAATCGAATTGATCAAATGTATTCAGTATTGGTCCTAGGTAACATTTTCCAGTAGTTTTTGTCCACTGTACCACTAAGCCAGTGGAATGTCGATGCACATTTGCTTTGTAGCCGCAGGCCTATGAATATTGAATAATCTCGAGAACTTTTATAAATGTTTAATATCATGGGTTTGGCGAAGAAAATATTAAGGTCAATTTAAAGTAATCTGCTTGTTGTCATATGCTTTGTATTGTTCCAGTTGGTACATGTAGGAATACAGTATGCATGCATGTGCATTTAACATTTATCTACACACAGTGATTTGTTTCAACATTTTTTGTTCATGCCTAACTAATTTTACGTCAGATTTCCTTTGGCTTTTATAAGAAAATTTTACAAGCTTGATTTAGCCTTGGTTTAAAATAAGTAAATCAAAGGGAAACTCCAGCTGTGATGTCCCATTTTTCACTCGTAAACTGTATAACTGTATAACTATTTTAATAATCGAGTAATCGTTTACTTTTTTTTTTTTAACTGGTAAAATTGTCCAAACCGTCTGAGTTCAGCATATGAACAGTAATTGTTCACTGATTTATGTAGTAGTGTTTTGTGTTTAATCGAATTAAGACATTTGTTTTTACTCTGAGTCTGGGACACAATGACCGAACCGGTAATATAGTACAACATCAATCACCCCCCCCCCCCCCCCCCCCCGCTTTTTTTCTTCTAATCACTATACAAAAATGAAGTACGAAATAAACACCAATCACTGGTTAATAAACAGTTATCGGGGGAAAATGCCTTTGGTAATACACTTTAATACAAAATTTAAATGAATCTGATTGAATTGAATAATCGATAGATGAATCGATTCTAAAAATAGAGATAGAGACAGCGCTAACAGAGACTACCACCAAAAATCATATGCACATTCCTACTCTTGTCCACGTCAACCTGTAAAAGTAAAAAAAAAAAAAAAAACATCTGTAATCAGTGCAATAGTTTCAATTTTGTGGAGGTGATAATGTTTTTTTCTCATAGGAACTCACATTATGTCAAAAAAATAAATAAAAATCGGTGTCGATTGGTTTTATATTTTCAACTTGAGATGCATAAGAGTAGGAATGTGCATAATACTGTATGCATGTTTTGGTGAAGATTGGCCACTGTTTTCAGATAGTAGGTGACAATAGAACGTGACAAAACCAGCCAGGAAACATACCGGTAATTACAATGCTTACCTCCTTCGCTCTTATGACATTGACAGGGGGAGATGGGGGAAATGGCCAAAAAGTGGGCGGAACAAAATACACAAAACGAAATAGTGCTGATCATTTATTTTTTACATTGAGACCTTTCATATAAGTGTCAATTTTCACCTCAATCAAGCGTGTCTTCTTCCATTTTCCATGTCATTAAACCAGACCCGGTGTTCCTCTTCTTGTGCTATAGACCTCCTGAATGTTCCAGTTACAGCTGTAGAAATGTATTGTCGCCAAAAGTAGTAACATGCACAGTGATTATGTTAAGTGTCTCACAAAGAGAAAAACTGACTTGAGTGTTTTTAACCAGACAAAATGTTAGACTACACGATGATTCATTACAAAGGAAACATTTCATTTTAAAGACCCCTAATCCTTTGAGTGCTGGGAGCTGTTATTAAGGGTCGCTCATTCTGCTATCTTCAACTTCCAGAATTGAAGATTGATAGTAATTCAGGGGTAGAAGAGATTTGCAAAGAGAAGAAGAAAATTGAGCTTTCTCTGGCACCATTTTTGCTGTAAATTTCTGGGATGGGGTAGTATGTGCTTTTTGGCTTGCGGTTTTGTGTGCCTGGTGTGATTATATCAAATGTTCTTTTCCCCCTATCTCTTGACCTAACTACCTTGAACAGCATTTGAGGGTTTGGTGAAATAGTTTTTTTTTCTGGCTCAGATTTGCCAATTATGGTGAATTCAATTGAAATAGAAAGGGTGAATGAAAATAAATTCCTTGGAGTTATTATCGATGATAAATTATGTTGGAAGCCACACATAGAAACTGTTAAAAGGAAAATGTCAAAAATCATAGGGATACTCTATAAAAGTAAGGATGTTTTAAACATGAAATCATTATATATATTATATAGTTCACTATTATTACCATATTTGACCTATTGTGTGGAATTATGGGGAATGGCATATAAAACAAATACTAACACCGTTTTCAAATTGCAAAAGAAAGCTATAAGAATTATTAATGGATCAAAATATACAGAACCAACACATCCACTATTTATTAAATTAAATGCAATGAAATTTTATGACTTGGTGGATTTTAAAATAGCACAAATAATGTATAAAGTTTATAACAATTTACTCTGCCACAGTACTCAGAAGTTATTTGAAATTAGACACAGTCCTTATGATATAAGGGGTACAAGTGTGTACAAAAACCCCAAACAAGAACAAATATTAAGCAAAGGTGTGTATCTGTAAAAGGTGTTGATCTGTGGAATCATTTGGAAATTGCTCTGAAAAATTGTGACTCAATGCTGGAGTTTAAAAAAATGTTTAAAAGTAAAGTTAAAAAAAATTATCTATGTCAGACCAGAATATGAAAAATGTACATGTGAGTATGTGTAAATGATCTAGATAGGTATTATGGTATATGTTTAGTAAATTTATGTATATATGTTTTTGGTAAATGTGAATATGTTAAGTGCACTTGTGTATATATGTATGTATGTATATATGTATATGTATATATATATATATATATATATATATGTGTGTATGTATGTATATATGTATATATATATATATATATATAACTTGGATTATATATATCATTTATTATTATTATTATTATTATTTTTTTTTTTAATAATTAGTAAATTAAAATTGTATTAATAATGAAATAAGTTTAAATATATTGAGTAAAAGGGGTAGGACTAGATAAGTTTTTAACTTCTTCCTACTCCCTTTTGAACATGTAAGTTATGATTGATTGAATGATTATTTTATTGGGATTTTCTTCTCTTTTGATTGTTGTTGTTTTCTGTTTTATTTCTGCTGTTCATTTGTTTATATGTTCAGAAAAAAAAAGAAAAAAAAAAAGATTGAGGCAGAGGTGATACTACCAGGTATTGTATCGGTGCCGATTCGGTACTCGCGGCGGTGGCCGCGAAGAAGTAGAAATTAGAAATTATATGAATAGAAAGTTGCCATTAATTTCATGCAATTTTTAGGAAAAAAAATGGGTGGGGAATTTTATTTACTAGTGGTATCTATAATTGGTACCAGTATTGGTGACTACTCCAGAGTTGAGTATCGGTCAGAAAAAAAGGGGTATGAGCATCCCTAATTCAGTAAATTCAACTGACGCACTTGGATTTTTTTTTTTTTACAGGCAACAAATTTTAAGAGTTCCAATAAGAATATGACTATTATCATGTTAAAGCATTCATTCATTAAAATGGTTCTGCACGAGTGGGAAGTCTCCCCGTCTAATTGTTGTAAAACTATTATGTTCATACTGTATTTTTATGACTTTGTCGACGGCTGGAGCACGCTTCTGCCTCGCTACCGGGAAGTGGGCATGTGCCACAGAGATGCCCTGTGATCGGTTTCTTCTTCGGTTGCTTATAGCTCTTTCCGGTGCACTGCTGTTTATATGGCACCTCCATAATGGCGCTACGCCAATCCATTTAAACCGCACAGCATCCAAAAAATGCAATAGAAAAGCAACCACTCAGAGCCAAGCCAGGCTGTTTTGGTGTGGAATCTGTACAATGGAAAAGGTCCTCTTGTCCTCTTGAATGCTTTCACAAGGAAGATCTTTTTATTTATTTTTTTCTTTTCTTTTTCTTTTTTTTTTTTTAACACCCTTGTCACATTTACAAAATTAACATTACTCCAAAAATGCTGTTGATGGATGGCTGACTAATCCCCGGGCATGCTGTATTGTACTTGGTGTGGTAAATGTTATGTTTTGGGAATCTTACATTTTGTTGTTTAAATTATCAATTTCTGAAAAGTTTCACTCTCAGCAACTTGCATCCCAAAAATCCTAAACATTTGTTTTTATTACCTTTTTCCTCTGAACACTTTTTTTTTTTTTTGTTATCTACTCACAGGAATCCGCTTGCATGTTCTTCTTCTTTATAATATTCTGTATCACAGCTGAGGTTGTGACGGATTATCATAATCCTGATCTAACTTGCATTGCTCTCACCTGTGATCCAACCCAAATAAGTTAATGACAAGTATTTTTCATCAAGGGAGGGCAGCGCAAGAAAATACAGCACAGTGTAGTGATAACATAACTAAGTACTGTAAATTTAACTCATTCAGAATTAGGGGTGTTAAAAAAAAATAGATTCGGCAATATATCGCGATATTACATCACGCATTTCTCGAATCGATTCAATAGGCGGCCGAATCGATTTTTAAATATCCATTTTTGATGGAAAAATATTCACCAAAACGTCTTAGGGTTCACACCTTAAGCATGGAAGAATGTTATATTAATGGAACATTAAGCCTTAATATTTTATTTTATTAATGCTGTTCAAACATGAAACAGATTACAAGCTGTATAAGACTGAAGTTTCAGATAAATAAATAATAAATTTTCATACAAATCTTACACTGCACAAGTTTACTGATTATTATTTTCTAAATTTAAATAAACAAAAAAATCGCAACAATCGACTTATAAATTCGTATCGGGATTAATCGGTATCGAATCGTGACCTATGTATCGTGATACGAATCGAATCTCGTCAGGTACTAGGCAATTCACACCCCTATTCAGAATGCTGATATCCGTTTAGACCAGCAAGTATACTATTTTTATTTTTTTTAACCGCTAAATTGCCTCCCAGGAGTATCACTTAATCTTGACTACCTTTGAATGTACCTGCAGCCTTTTTGCTTTGGCTACCTTTGTGCTGGAGGCCTGCGGGAAAAAAGATATAGTGAAAAAAATGTTTTCCCAAAATGACTGTCCCTCTCCAAGCTTCAACGGGAATCGTTTCCATTTCAGTCAAGCCCCTTTAATTCTTTTGCCAGCCTTGTGCACTCCCTCTTGGCTTGTGCTGGACTGTGGTCAGACCAGAGCAGGTTCTTTGCCTTTTGCACCAGCTGCTGTGTTTTAAATCTTTCTGTACGATTGTGGACAGATCATTTATCTGACTGCTTTCTGATGGCTTTCCCACATTTCTCAGTGAAAGATGGCCACTCTCTTTGGCCTTCACTAGCGTCATGTGTTTTTGCAGACTTGCCTGCCTTTGACTTTGAGGTACTGCTTTGCCTGCTTCCCATCTCCACACTATCTCCCGTTGACATGCCCTCAAATGCCAAGCTGCTGTTAAGAATCAACTAGGAGCATTTCCATGACTGCTATCTTTGGCCAAGATTGTTATACTTGGTGAAAACAAGATTCTCTTTCTTGAAAACATTCAATCCTAATCTGTTTTACTGTAAAAGTCAGGATGCTGCTTGCATTTGTGCATACTTTCATGCCTGTGTACTGCAGCACCTGGAGATTAACTGAAGAGACGTTTCATCTACTAGCTCAAATTCAGTTGAATAATTATAGGTGCTAAAAGTTTTTTTTTTTTTTTGCTGTTTTGCTGTCTTTTTGGTGAGTCACCCTTTCTTATGTCACCTCATTGTTCTCACATTCAACACCAACTATGCCTTGTCTGCCCCCACTCTCATATATTCCTTCCAAACACAAAAGAAAACAACAATAAATGCCCAGTAGGACTGGGAGAAGGTGATCTTGGCTTTGTTTTTCCTGCTTCCTGCCACTGTCATTTAGCCCCACTGGGACTGATTTGACCAACACCCTCAGCAAGTTAGCCCTTCACTTACCATTATTGGGCGCAGCTTGCAATGAGCTAACCTTGACAGAGTGATTGAAGGAAAAGTGTGTGAGTGTTGGGGTGTCATGGTGGGGTGGGGGTGGTTCTAGAGTCAAAGTATCACTGAGGAAAATATCCCTTTGGGAGAGCATGTAGTGAAGAGGGACTGGTTCACTCCCCCAGCTTTTTAAGTACCCCCATCCCCCACAGTACAAACACACACATGCACACGCACACGCATACACACAAATGGTGAAGAGGCTTTGCATTTTCGATGAGGCGAGTTTTGGAGCTCCTATTGTGGAGAAGCACACTAGACTGTTTTCATGCCGAAAGCTGGGTTTCCATCCACCCATTTTTATTCTAATTTTCAAGAAATGATAAAATAAAACTCAATTTGGAAACTCTAGAAATTTAGAAAAAAAAGGCCTAACATTGGAGGGGGTGGATTTTAAAGCGTATCGGAAAAAGTAAAATGCAAATTTCGGCAATTGGAGACAGGTTTTGTGAATAAAAGATGACAAGACACACGTCACACGTTTTTGACCAAATATTATGTCACACGTTTGTAGTCACAAAATAATGACGAATGATAAAGTAAGGTAGGCTATGTGTGGGGGCATGGCGAAACAAATCTTTATGGAATTAATTTAAGAAGCGAATATTGATGCAATTTTAGATGGAAAACCGAAGCACTACGATTGACCAAGAATTATAAAAGCAAACTCATATGGCATCATCTCACAGCGCAGTCGCTTCTTGTTCTTCTTTGAAATGATTGTGGATCATATCTCTACGGTGTATAGCGCCACCTACTGTGACTCAGTCCCCTCTCAATATTCTCAAAAGAAGAACCGATGGAAACGAGTCGCATGTCTGTTTTGAGCAATTTCAGTAAATTTGCTTAAAAAAAATGGAAGCAGTTGGCGAGAAACCCAACTATTGCAAACTTTGTGTATGGTTTGCGTACGCGCGAAACCAAGGCTAGGGAAGTGGCAAACACAAAAATAACAGTTTTTGAGTTTTATGAGAATTTTTGCCTTTGCCCAAGTTCCCTTGAATATGGTCCCTGTGAGTGTCAGAAAAGGGCTGATTTGTTGTGTTTATTGTGTTGAGGTTTCTGTTTTTATGGTAGGCTTACAATGTTCTCATTAATTGTTCTTCACTTACAGCAATTGTAGCCATTACATGGAAATTATTGCAAGCATCTCCTGAGATCAACCAGTTAAGCCTAAATACTTATGAAGAAGGTCAAGTCCTACTTGACCTTCTTCATAAGTATTTAGGCGTCTGCATCCTGCAGTGTCTCCCTCATTTGTGAAATGTAAACCATTCCTTCTGAAGACACTTTAGTACCCATTTTGAAAGCATCCCACCTCGTATCAAATTCACGACGTACCCACTGACTGGGCATCCACCAAGCCCTGAACCAGGTATGCAAATATTTTTATGTGTAGTAAATTTTTCTAGATCCTGCTCAGTGATAGGCACCTCCTGATTTGGAGACTTGCGTATAACTGACAGAAAAGTGCCTAATAAAACAATTTGTACACTCACCAAATACAATTGTTTGCTGTCTTAACAGGTTGAAAACAACATTCAGTTAAAATAATGTTTGGTTTATGAAAAGGAACTGACATTTTGTCTTTATCCTATCATAAATCTATACGGGTCATTTTTGACCTACTCTTGTTAAACGTTACAAAAAAAAAAAGAAAAAAAAAAGCTAAAGATTCTTGTAAGACATGGAAACTTGATAGTATAATTAATATCATTACTGCAGGAAATATAATGACTTTAATTAGCAAATTTAAAAAAAAATTATAATAGAAACAAGTGGCATATTATAAGATCAGAGGTCTGAGAAGCCCAAAAAAAGTTAAACATTACCCCAATTAAAACACTGTTTCCATGGATACGAATACATTCTGTTAGCTATGAGGTGAAAAACAATATTGGATGAGAAGTACCGTAGTTGTTTTTGAGTATTTTCAGGCTGAGTTGAATCATGGGCCAATTTTGACCCGCTAACACTAAATATGTGGGGACAGTTTTAACATATTACAAAGGTTAATCAAACTACCGGTATTTATAAAGAGCTTTTCATACACGACAATGTAACTCTGTGTTAATCATTGTTAAAATCATCCCACCAACCAAAAGGACCCAAACACGCATATGCAAACATAAATAAAAAGTTAAGATAACTGTAGACGTCAGATGACTAAGAGGCTGGGTACAAAGTATCTCGGGAGAAAAACACAATCTCATGGGGCCCTTTGCAACAGTGCCAGATCGTAGGCCACAGCTGCAGACTGCCAGCATTGAGCCCCAGGGATCCAAGATGTGGTATCACGGCCACGGCCCACCAGTTTAAACACATAAGACCCATGTAAAAGGTAAAGCGTGATAAAATATTAGGTAAAAGATTTAAGAGTTAGATTAAAAAGGTAGGTCTTGGGTCTAGTTTTAAAACCAAGAACATTCTCTGAAGCTTAAAGGTTCCATAAATGGGGGCTGTAAAACTGAAGATGCCTCACAGTGTCTTAACTTTGGGAATGACTAAGGGCCAAGGACCTCAGACCTCGCAAAGGTTCATAAGAAAAAGAGAAGCTCAGAGATATGTTGGCCCAAGAAGACCATTCAGACATTTAAAGAACATTATATAAAGAACCACATTAAAATCGATCATGAAACAAATGGAAAGCCAATGCCGTTATTTTAAAATGTGTAAAGGTGTAATGAGCCTTAAGCTCTTACTCAGGACACGCGATGTCGAGTCCTGTAATAATAGTACAGTTGTAAATTTTATTTATTTATTTTTATTTTTTTTCCTTGGAAGATGAGAAAGCTGGGCATTACAGTAGTCAATCCATGTTAGGGTGTCTAGTAGTTCACTTCCTCATTTGAAATGTCAAGTGGATTTGGATCAGCAGGCAGTTCATTCATGTTTCATTGTGAAAAGTGTTGTTGGAACATAATTTGTTGTAAGAATGAACACAGCATGCTCAGGTAAAACATGACAACTACTTTGTCTTGTGAATGGTAGTCTTTTTCAGTGACTTGCAGTACATAATGGAGAGAAGCCGGGAGAGACACAACTTGCTTCTGCAGTCTTGAAAAATAGTGACCCTACTTCAAGTCTACTGTAAATAACTTTTTTTGCCACTTCAAAAGTACTGACAGGCAGTGAATAAAATGCTGGACCAGAATAGATTTGTTGCTATGTTGACTTGATTGACACAATGTTGTAAAAGCACAAGAATTGCATATGTACAGTTGTACAGCACGCTAATTTTTCACTTAGACACATATCTCTATCACCCACACTATTTAAGATAGCAAAGTTTGACAAAAAATAGTTCAGAATCCTCAGTTGTTGTTTTTTTTTAAATGATGCTTCCTAAATGTGTTGGGGTTTTTTTCTGTCTGATTCTTTTTTTTCTTGTACTTCTTCCTTTGTGGATGAATCAGGAATTGACCCGAGTTTATATGATAACCTTATGACCTTTTGCATGTGTCTTTGAGACGCTAAGGGATACAGTGCTTTTATTCTCTTACTGAAAATGTTAAGGAAGAACATGCATGACAGCTCAGCGATTAACAGACAAGCAGGGAAGCCAAGCCAGGTCTGAATGCATGGGAAAAAAAATAGGTCAACTCAATGGTTATTTATTTTGTATTTTTTTCGGTGACTCACAATAAATACAAGGAAGGAGATTAGTAACAAAAACTGGCTGGACCTACACTTGGTAATGAATGGAGCTGAAATGTCAATTGTTAGTCTAAATGTATTTGATTGTAAAAAAGATTTGTACGTCAATACCTTGCTGCTTGCATTGTTGCAAGAATTGATGAAGCCTGCTTGTATGTATGAGAGCCAAAACCTCTTATAAGGCAACCAGAACAGTCCAGTTGTGATCGATTAAATGAACTGGATGAATGACAATTTTCACATACAGACATATTTAAACATGTTTCCAGAAAATAGTCTACCCTCCCATTCAAAACTTGCACACACTTCCTCTGCTTTTGAATGTTAAATTCACAACCACTGAAATAGAGCCCATGTTTTTTTTTGTTTTTGTTTTTTTTTTTAAATCTGGACCTAACTGAGTCCAGTAACTTTCAAGATCACATCCAAATGAAATTTATAATGTGTAATGCTGACAGAACTTGTTTATTAAAAAAAATATTGGTTTTGTTGCATTGGAAGGACCATCTTGAAATCATTTTGCAGCCCATTTTTATATCTTGGACTCCCCTGTAAGAAACTTATTTTCCTTTTGATTTTCTTCTCCAGCTGTCTCTGTTGGTTTTCCTTGTTTTGTTCTTGCACGTTATGTTTGGTTACATTTCATGGGTGTGAGACAAAAACAGAATGCAGAAAACTGGAGAAAATAGCATCTCTTCATTTTGTGAGTTCACCAAGATTCTTATTTTAAAAACATCATGAGCCTCCTTTCTTATCCGTGCTGCTTTATTTCTGAGTGAAAATGAATTGTCTTCTGGCTTTTAGATTTGCGTATTATTTGGGATGTCCCATGGTGAAGTCACACACCTAAGAACCAACTAATGGTTAATTTTAAAAAATCAAGAAGGCATAGTCCAATTGCCTTTTGTTGATTACTGTAACTTGCAGGGCTCGAGACTGAGATCAATATGCCCGCAAATGAAGCCAATGGACTATATGCACAAAGCACTTCCACATTCGACGTATTAATGCACCCAACCACCTACCGGTGGGGGGAGACTTGATGTGGTGTAAAGCCAAATTAGATGTTACTGATGTTGAAAAGGACAGGGAGACATTGTCTGAATCTGAACAGAAAGTAATAAGAAAAAGTTCGTGTAGGTCCCAGATCTGGATGAGAGATTTTCCACATGCAAATTGGCTTATTATTTTACCAATAGGGATGACAAGGTTTGCTGTTTAATGCAATTCTGAGTGGATTTTTGTTTTTTTCAAGAGTTAGATCATAGGCATGTCTAGAGAGCTGATGTCTTGCCAGTTCTCTCTCTGTCTAGTCTAGATGAGGCGTTGGCACCATCTGCCAGCTTCTTCAGGGTTTCTGCTGGCCTTGCTTGGCAGCTGTGAACCACAGACAAGTCCCTGTACTCCATTAATTTTACAGTTCATAATTCACCTCCCATTGTTAACTTTGTATTAACAAATATTATTATTTTTTTTTTTAGTTGTAGGGCTCATAAATATTACGTAATTAAAAAATGTGTTTTGGTCTGTGGACATTAAGCAATAACAACCTGTTATCCATATCTTACCATTTCTGACACTATGTATGTAGGAATTTCAGCCACAATTAAAATGACTCAACCAGCTCATCACATCAACAGACCAGATGGTTTTTACCTCTTTTTCATACATTTATCCATCAGTTACCTGGTTGATGAATGAAAGGATTTTTTTCAGACTGAGCTCTGTTGGAATGCTAGAAGTGTGTGTGCGTGTTCACCTGTGCACTTGTGGTATTAACGTGTCTGTTTACATTCCTTTGCAGGTGTGTGGGTTAGGGTTGAGTGATCTTCAGACAATAAAGAATTGGTAGGCTTTTTTTAGTATTATGGTGGAAGCAATGTCTTCGAGAAAAGCCTTACATTAAACAATACACAGTGTATGCATAATATTTTTGTAAATCATACTGGGCTTAAAGCAAGATAGTTTCTTTAGTCAGGAAACCATGAAATCTTAGTAATTTAGTACTGTACTTGCAAACCCCAATTCCACCGAGGTTGGGATGTTGTCCAAAATGTAAATAACAACAGAATACAATGATTTACCATTCCTGTTCGATTTATATTTCGTTGAAATACACTAAAAAGTACAGCTATTTAAAGGAACCGTTGAATGGGCTAAACACTGGCGCGTTCCATATGTAAAAGGATTCTATGTAAAATGACATCTGCACTTAAATTCACTCCCCTGAAAAAGTCAAAAGTGATTTAAGAGTTTTTTAGTAACTGCTTTCAGCATATTTTGAGTCGCCCACAAATTAGGTGGAGACTGCTTGATGTACACATCAGTGAAGGGATGGGGGCAACATTTTACTAATGTTTCCTGGTTTACTTTGCCTGCGTCCTGTTGTTTTGGAGTGTACTTTAAACATTTAACTACATACGTCTAACTAGTATAATTTGCAGCACACAGTTTAATTTAATGGCTTGGAAGATGAAGTGTTTTTTGGTTGGAGTTTGTAAGGACATGGCTTACTTTAAACAAGGACAGAAGTACCCCACCGCAGCCCCAATGACAAAGCGTGACGTCTTCAGTAGGCGACCCCAATATGATCTGGCAGCCTGATCACATCTGGTGCCGACACCGGCCTCAACACTTGCCCGCAGCTTCTTGAGTGCTCCTGCAACCACGGTGAGGCAATGCTTGCAGTGACATAGACACCCGCGGCAATAAAACGTCCAGCAAACCGCGTTTCTGCTTCTGGTCCTCGTCGGGCCACCGTGTGTCACTAGTCAAATACTCACAGACCAGGCCACTGCAGTCGTGTGGCATGGTGACACCTTCCATCTCCTCATTGCTGTCTCCAGAACCAGTTGCCGTTGTCTGCGGTCCGCCGTCCACGGTCTGCTCTCCTGTCCCTCCGTCTGTTCCCGCTGTTCCTCTGCCTGTTCATGTTCCTCTGCCCTGCCCCTGTTCCTGTCTGCTCCTTCCCCCAGTTTCTCTGTCCGTCTCCAGCCTATGTCCATCCACCTGAGTCTTGGGCAAGCCTCTGATTGATTAAAAAGGAAAAGCGGTTGGTTGAAGGCAAGAGCTGCACAGGTGCAGGCAGTTGTGGCTGATAATTAGGTTGGACGTCCATAAAAAAAACCCCAAATGCACTGCAACCGAAATCAATCAGACACTACAACCAAAAACAACACAGCAAATACAAATTACACCAAAATATCACTCATGAAAAAGTAAGATAAAATAAAACCATGCATTAAAAAAAAAATACTTCCACCTTATAACATTTACACGTTGATAAAATACAGTGACTGGGTTCTTGTCAGTGTTGTGCTAGTAGTTAGTTGCAGTGTTTTTTGTTGTGTATTATGTAGTATACTGTAAATAACGTGGTTTAATTATAATCATTATGATATGATTTTATTAATGCAGCACTATTATTGTTGTAAAACTTTAAATAGGCTTACTCATCTGGATGGCTCCTCTTCCAGTGTAAATCAGCTTAACTGTACAAGGGAAGATCTCTTGTGCATTGAAGATGCTGCGAATCGTGAAACGCTCTATGTGGATTTTTTTTTCACGTTAAGAACTTGTCATTGTGACAACAATAGCAGCAACAGCAGCAGAAATAGTTGCACTCAGGAAATCTGCTTTATTTCTCCGTCACACGACAAATGGATATGAAATGAAAATTTTATTTAAAAAGTGCTGCAGTTTTGGTGTGCCTTTCAATTATTAAGTGTCCTCTCAGAAATATTCATTCTTGACTAATTTTTTGAAATGCTTATTCTCACTCGGGTGGCGGGTGTGCTGGAGCCAAATTGTATTACTTGAAAGCGTTGGACTTCTTAACTGTACTGCACTCAAAAATGTATATAAGTGGTTTCTTGTGAGGAAAATAGTTAAGCTGAAACAGCTCCTCAGAGTTCATTTCTGTTTTTAACCCATTCCTCCCCTTGTTCTTAACACACGATTTCTTCCTACTCTTTGATTTACGAAATTGTATTTAGCACGGAGTGAGTACTGTGCATGTATTTTAGGTGTTTTATTTGGCTCTGTGGCTTCCTACTGCGAGTTTGGGACACAACATGAAGTGTTCTCACTTTAAACTGGCAAGGGCGTGTGCATGCATACATTTGTGTTTGTACTTAGGTGAGGTGTCAACATAAAATACAATCAGGCTCTATCATTGTAGCTTTCAAAGTTGTTTAATCCTGGGAAGCGTGTGTGCGTGTGTAATATGCCAATCAAATTCTATATGCTTATGCTTTTTTGTGTACAGTTTGGGTCCTTATTTTTTTTTAACTCACCACAGCTCCCCTGAGCAGCCAACACCAATTTTAGAGCCAGTTAACATCTTCAGGATTACTGCGCTTCATTGTGTTCAGCTAAACAGACATCCATTTTTTGCTACACATAAATTCTGCAGACAGTGTAGGCGTTTGAGTTTTCACTTATGTGACATAGTGAGGGGTCTTTTGGCAGCCATTAAAGTTTAAATGTTTTTGATTTGGCGTCGTTCGATAGAAGCCGTCTGGCCCCTGAGGTTCGTCATTTTGTTCTGAAATGTTGGCTATGAGAGGCAATGTTGATAATTCCGTTTAAAGCAGTGATTATCAAAGTGTAGTATGGATAGCTCACACTCTCGCTCTCTCTCCCTCTCAAACCTTTCTCCCTCCCTCTCTGGTGGGCACATTGGTGTCGGTGTGCGAGTAACCACTACCTTGAAATAAGCCTGGTATCGGCACTCGCCCATCCTTGGAAAATGCCCTCGGTCCGCCAGAACACCCAGCAAAGCACAACACGGTCTGCCAAATCACCAAACATGGTAATTTAGCTTTACCTTGGTATGAAGATGTGCCAGTTTTTAGGTCAAGTGCTTTTTCGTCTGTCTACGAAAAGAGGGTCCAAGAAGTCTGGTATTAGTCGTTGAACAACAATAATGTATATTATGTGTAAATACGCCTTCAGTTAAGTCTTTCATATGTGATGAAATACTCAAACCCTACTGAAAACAGAATTTTCTTATCTTCACATGCTTGTGTGGCCACTGAGAAGTTTGTTTTCATCCTCTTTCACTGTGAGATTTTTCGTCATAATGGTCGGGCTCAGGTATGCGTCCTTGATCTTCCTTTGGAACGTTTTCACGTCTGCTCTACTTTAGCAGCAAGTTGTTAGTCCCATGATGCACTACGGGCCTGGCGCTAATGTGACTACAGTACTTGTTTGTCACTCTTTTTCCACCTAATACCTTGCTGCTGTAAGTCAACAGGTCCGATTTGGACTGCTGGACTCTTGTGGTATTGTTATTGTGTTTGCAAATGTACGTTCATCCTCCACATACTTGGGGTTTGGCACCCGGAGATTCATATATTTGTGGATTTAAAAACAACAACAGTGCTGTCACTGTCGAATATTTTTAGAATCGATTAATCTATTATTCAATCGATTAATCAAATAATCAGATTAACTTTAATTTTGCATTAAAATGTATTACAAAAGCAGCCCCCCCCCCCGATTACTGTTTATTAACCAGAGATTGGTGTTTATTTTGTAGTTCCTATTCGTATAGTGATTAAAACAGGGGGTGTTGATGTTGTACTATGCTACCGGTTCAGTCATTGTTTTCCAAAGTAAAAACAGATGTTTACATATGTCTTATTTTGATTAAAACACAGAAGATAATCAGTCTTCTTTCATGAAGGACTTGATTTGCTGAAACCAAAGGATTTGGACAATTTTCAATTAAAAAATGGCAGCGATCGATTACAGTACTTTATTATTAAAATAGTGGTTAATTAATTTGTTAATTGCTTGTTGATTAATTGATTAATTTTGACAGCTCTAAACAAAAGCAATATTGTAAAAATACTTTGTAATATTTTGGAGTTTTTTTTTTTTGTTATTCACTATTTGCCGGCCGACTTTAGTGGGGGTTTAGCTGTCCAAATGTAAAGTTTCTTTCGTTTTTCTTTTTCATAGCTGACCTATTCCCACTTTTCCATATTTTTTTTCTCTCCAGCACTGGGCCACTCTGAACCCCACACCCACCCCCCAACATGTGGAAAGCATTATATTCTGTCTGGTGGAGAGGGTGAGCAAACATCCCCGGACGAGACCGGGAGCCTCTCAGGCTGGTGCTGCATCGTGGTGACACTTGACTGGCCTTAACACTGTTTAGACAAAAGGGGTACTTGTTATTGCAGAACCATAGCACCTGATCGCTGACAGGCTTGCACCAACCCCCGGCCTAATTGGACCAGACCTTCTAAAGAGCTGCAATGAAAGTGTTGGTGGAGTTTTCTAAAAACAACACCGTGAGTCTATTGCATACTGTAGTACTTTTCACTATGAGATGAAAAAATCGCTTGTTTTAATTTGTTTTAAGACACAAATTATGTGAAGTAATGATACAGGAGGTTTTATCCGATTTATTGGTATTTTGTTCTGCAAAATGTTAGCAGAAAGGTCTGTCCTGCCCGATGGCAACCACTGATGTAATCTTTGGCCTCTGAATTGAAAATGTTTGAAAACACTCCCCAAATTGATTGGTAAAATGCCATCAATTGTGAAGAAATTGGTTATATTACATTATGTGTCATAGATACCAGCTCTTTATTATGTGCTAACAGGGCCTTTGTTTGAGTAACATTTAATTTAATCCTCTCTGTATTGTTTAACATTGACCCCATAATGTACAGCACAGCACAACACAGAGAGCATCCTAAGTTTACATATATCCGACTAGTCCAAATTTTGAACTGACATCAGGTTATTAAAGGAAGCCACATTACAAACTCTTAAGGATGCCTCTACATTGCAAAACTTATTTAAAAAAAAAATTGTAATAGCTTACAGTGGTTCTCCGAAGAACGAAAGGCGACTCATCTTATCCATTACATTATGTGAAATAACGACGACACCATAATGGGAGAGGACTTCTGCTCATGTCACATTACAAATTGTATGTAGTAGGAATTGTAGTTGGAAATAGTAAGCCAATCAGGATCACTTTATCCCCAATACACACAAAACTGTCCACAGTGCCACAGTGTGTGGCCTGGGACCTATTGCCTGCCATTGTCTCGCACTTAGATTGACGCAATTTTAAATTGAGCCCCAGCATCCCAGAAATGCAGTAGAGTGCAGTTGGCAGACTCTGTCTGCCAGTCAATTAATTCGTCAACCTGATCCACTGGGCTGAAAGGGAGACAGAATTCATTATCAAAGGTTTGCTCTCTTTATGGTCATTATAGTGACATTTAGAGATCCACTTTGGACATGCTTCTTCTTTTCTTCAACCACTCATCGTTCGTCCTCTGTTCTGCGTTCGATATGACAGCAGTATCAAAAGTATTTATTGACAACATAGTTTATCAAAAATTTGTTTTCTGGGTTCTGCTGCAGGACCTTTTCTAAACTATCCATCCCCATCCATTTTCTGAACCGCTTGCTCCTCACAAGGGTCACGGGGGCTGCTGGGGCCTATCCCAGCTGGCTATGGGCAGTAGGCAGGGTACACCCTGAACTGGTTGCCAGCCAATCGCAGGGCACTTTTCTGAACTACTAAAAAAAAAAGAGAACTCTCAATGCCTCTTTACTGTGTTGTGTATTTTGGTATTGCAATTGCCTTTTTCCTGTTTGGGAAGAGCAGGAGGTATATTTTCGATGTTCAGTGTTGTTGTTGTTGGTTTTTTTGTTTTTGTTTTTTTTGTTTTGTTTTTTTACTTTGTAGCTTTTGTGGGGTAATTAGTTGGGAAAAGTAAGGACACTGAGAATGTCTTAGCACATGATCATAGAAATGGGGACTATTGCTCACATCATAGGCAAAGCTCTGATGCTGTATTCCTGGCTTCAGCCATTTGTAGTGCAATGAGTGGTGAGTTGGCTGGCAGCAGGGAGGTAGGGAAGAAGGTAGAAAGGAAAAGACACGCACCAAAGAAAAATGGCTGAGCTCCGCACCAGCAGTATGAAGGAGAGTGCAGTTAATCCAGTCTCTTGGGTTTGAAGCTTTTATCTACCAGTTGAATTAAGACCGATATCTTGGCATCCAGTAGATTTCGCCTAACATGATGGAAAACTTAATGTGAGAGTTTTTTGTGAGTATGAGTGGGGCCACATGATTTCAGTGACAGGATTACTGTGGCACACAGCATATATTGTCCTTCTCGTCCCTGTTTCAGTAGTCTGCTTTATTCCTTCGTTTTCATTCCCCTCAAGGTTCATACAATAATCTGACTAGTCATCTTACTCGTTGACTGGAATCATCTTTGGACTGTATTTCAAATACACAACAAGAAGAATTAAATAACTGTAAAGGAGAAATCTTTTGTGGGAGTTCGTGTTTTCCCCATGAGAACCTGGCAACTGAGAAGCAAGAATCAATTAAAAGAACTGGTTTTCCTGGTTCAACTGCCTGTTTGACCGCTTTGAAAGAAAACATAATTCCCATATCTGGTCCACCAGAATGAGTGAAACAATACACATTTGTGTTATATATTACATTTTATTGTGCAGTTTGAGTTGCTATTTAAATTGAGAATTCCTTTGAAGTAATCATTTGTGGCTAGATTAACCCTTCGGCAAAGGATTTAAGAACTAGTATACTGAGAGAAGCATTTTGACAAAGATGGCTATTTGGATCTATTGTCTCAAGAGTACATCTTGAATTTCACCCCCTTTTAGTCAGAGCTTCATGAACCATGCTGACGTCATTTTAAGAAATGTATCGTAAATTGATTGCTACTCTACTTGATTAGATCAGGACATCTTTATTTATATAGATAGATCAGGACATCTGATTTGTACCATCTAGCATTACAATGACAAGTTTTTATATTATTATTATTTTTTTAGTATTTTACCTTTGTATTACTTTAATTTTGAGACAGACATTAACTGAAAGATTTGAGTTGTTTTGTCTCATTAGCAGACCTATGCAAAAGCAGTGTGCTGGAAGCAATGCATCGGTGTTAAGTATCCATCGTGTTTTATACTGCATCTTTGAACGGATGTGGATGTGGACAAGTCAGCGTTTGATTGTGGGTCAGGGGAGGCCACAGGGCCACAGTGACCTAGGCTACTTCAGTTCTCTCAGGTTTCAGAGGCGAGCATTCCTCCCTGGCTGCTCCATAGCTGTGAAACCCACAATGCCGCTCCAACAACAAACACTGGAGGCACTGGAGGGAAAAGGGGGCTAATCAACAGCAGGGGTTTCTCTCCTGGTTCAGTTCAGTAATCTTGTTTTTGTTTGCTTGTTCCTGTTTATTTGGCCATTAAAAAAAACGTGCTTGTTTTTTTTTTTTTTTTTTTTTTTTTTTTTTTTAAATTCCGTGAAGGTTACAAAAGAACAATGCAGTGTTTGGCAATTCATTAAACATTGAAAACATTTGGTTCAAATTATGTTTCTCAAGGTTGACACACTTGCTTCAATTCAGCTTATGTTTAGAAACTCATCTGAAACTGCACCACTTTACATGTGTGGGTTTGTGTTGCTTTTAACGCAGTGGTGAGAAAGTTCATGGCCAATAATAACAATCGGAAAGGAATTGGGTTCATTAGGCGTTCACCGTGCAAGGTAATTGCTGTTCTGTGTTATGTCTAAAAGGTGGCAGGAAGTGGAACCAGGAGATTTTTGGTGTTGGACACTGAGGCAGCTTACAGTGTAGCACCTGCTTAACAGCTACTTCTGCACAAACATCAGTGCTGTCTCTCGGAAGTGTGCATGTGCTATGTGCGTGCGTGTTAGGGCTGCCAAGATGAGTCAACTCGTGACGATTATGTCCAATGATAATAACCAATGATGTCATTTATTTTTTTCTATGGTTTGGTTTCCTCTAAAAACTGGCTTGTGTCCCGCTGACCGCAGTAGTAGTAATCCAAGTCATCTGTGATGATTAAAATGAATACAGTACAAATTTATGTCGTTGAAATTCAGCTCTTCAATTTATTTATACAAGTTTGATTCAAATATAGATGATTTGAATTCAGTTTCTGGTAGTACATATTTCATCCCATAATTTTCTAACAATTAATAATGTAGTTTGCGTCTCATGAACTTAAGGTGTCAAGGTGTAACTGGAATCGAAAGCATGTAAATGCTCCTGGTTATGCTGCAAATGTGAGTGTGATGTCAGGTTGAAATATAAGGGAAGTTGTATCATGCGTGATTTACTGTCAAATTTGTGAAATTCACTTCATCACTTTCCTCAAAGCTGCTATTCTTTTTGCCTCACAAAAACACCAAATCATCCAAATCTGACATCAAGATGCCCAAGCAAGGTCATAATGCTACAAGTCAGCGCGCAATGGAGTTTTCGGAAATTGGATGTAACTATTGATCTAACCTCACTGTTGTGTTCCCTTTCTGTTTCTCTGCAGAGGATTTTCAACTCGTTTGTGTACACCGAGAAGACATCAAATGGAGAAACAGAAGTCCAGCAGGTGAGCGACAGAGACCCCCTCCACCTTTCCTCATGTGTCTGCCGCACAGATGGTGTGTTGGTCTTGTCGAGGGCAGAGTTGACTTCAAAAGCAACATACACACATTCTTAGTCACGTTATTCAGTTTGTTCAAGGAGAGACGGAGTGATTTTGAAGGGTGTTAAAATTCTGCTGCTGCTGCTGCTGCTGCTGCTGTCGTCTCATTGGCTTTGAAGTTGTGCCTGTGTTTGGACTCTTCTGTGTCATCGCCCTCTGCTCACAATGCAAGCGTAGTAGTGCTGTCCTCAGTCAGATGATTTTAAAGTGACAATGGCATTCATTGAGGAAATTAATAGGAAAGGAAAATAAATCTGATTGTGAAACTCAAGGTATTTGTGGTGTATGTGAATATGATTGCGTGTGTCAGTGCATTTTCACTTGTGCAGTAAAAAACAGACTGGTAAACCAGAAGGAACACACAGGTTGATGTTTGCAGTTGTGCTTGTGACAGCTGTGTGTGCGTGTGCGTGTGAATGTGAAATTTGTTTGAATCCCTCAGCTGCCAGATATTTACAAATTCAAAGTCAATTCAATCTGGACAATTAGAAACTCTTAGAAACATATTTCTGTTACAGATGGAAAAAAAAATCTCCTGATTGTATTTTTCTTCCTAAATACTTCTTAGAACATGAAAGGTAATATTTTGCTCATATATGGATGTTTCAATACTACCATGATGACGCCGACACATTCAATAAAACTGGATAAAAATGCTTTGGCACTGCCAGATACTTTCCTGCTCTACGTATTTAGAGTGTAAATCTGTAAATCCATTATATTTTCATGTCGTCTTTTCTCTTACCTCTCCTGTTCTTTTATGATAAGCCATAGAGGGGCATCCGCTTATTCTGGCAATTTTTTTCATAGTATTTAGTAAGTGAAGGTGCAGCAGACTCAACTCAGAGCATTTGAATGCACAGTAGAATTACCAACCGAGGTTTGCTGTCACGTCTGATGGGTTAACCTTCAAAAAATACTCAAACTTATTTTTCTAATACAAATTTTTGGTCATCCTCCAAATTGTCATGTGAGGTATTAACAATCAAAATGACACTACATTTTTCAAAAAGGAAATAAACTCTGGTTTCTTGCCATAAATTAAGGTAAAATGTCAGTTTTAATTAAAAATAATTTACATGTGTTTCCGTGATCTACTTGGACAGAAGTATTGGACATATAATAAAAATGCTGTCTTTTGTGCTATACTCTATATACACATACTGATTGACAGGCGTTATGACTAATGACATTGTTTTCGTCCGATAAGGCATCAACAGTTAACCAAAAGTCAGCCATAAAGTCAAACTGTGTAGGATGGCAGCACTTCATAGAAAGTTAAGATGAGAAATACATTCCGACTGATTAGATTCCCGTATTGAAAAAAAAATAATACAGTAAATAAATATGTCACCATTTTTCATTTTACCATCCACCTGCTTTTTCAGGGGTTTTAGAACAAGTTTGAAGAGCTTGTGTTAATTATTTTCCCATTTTAATATTTTCTTTTAAATATGGCCCGCATGCCCACATACTCAGTTATACCATTGCATGATGTTTTGACAGAATTTTATTTGTCACCGTGCAGCTGCATTATTTTGATAAATTGCAAAGATTTCTCAGTCATGGTATGAAAATACAGTGTTATTATCATCCTTATTATTGTTAATATATTCATACCATTCAGCATGTCTGTCACGTTTATGGAGTTGTTGCAGCAAATCTTGCCTGTTTTTGGAGTGTGTCATTTGAGTTGTTCATGTGGCCTGAACTCACACAGGTGCAAAGACTTTCATGTTGCAGCAAACATCCAGTTTGAAATCCTCTTGAGAAAATGTGTTTTTTGGTTTTTTTTTTTAACTGTGTGTAAATAATAATTAGTCCCAGCAGCTTTGGCTCATTTCTCATCGCAGGACAGATTGAATAACTTTATTGCCTTGGCCATCTCACTACATGGCCGTATATTCTGTCAGTAAACCTTTTTGAAGTCTGAAGCGGCTCAGTCAGACAGCTTCTCTCATATACCGTAGTTGGCTTGTGCCTTCTCCTGGGCAGAGGGACTGCGTGCTTGAGCCAAAGTGAGGTTCAATTAGAAGTGGATGTGCGGGAAAAAAGGTAACACAGACAAGTCCCTGACATATTTGAATTTTTTTTTTTTTTTTTTTTTCCTGGAAAAGCATATTTGGGTTGATATGCAGACATTTGTCACCATGCTCGGGTTTTGATTGCCTTTGCTTTTTGAAGTCTGATTTTCTTTCTTGATGTATACTGCCAAAGTAGATATTTTCAACATGGAACTGCTGGCTGCAAGTTGTATTTTTTTTATACTGAGAGTACTTGGCAAATCTGTTCTTTTAAGATACATATTAAAATTTTTGGCTTCCTCACATGGTACATCTGCACCTAATAAACCTGGGTGCAAGCCAGTGCATTGGTTTATAGGAGTGATAGACATGTGAAAGGAATGAAATGATCTGTTTCATTTTTTAACTATATATTTTATCGGGATGGAAGTAGCAATGTAGAATTTTCTAAAAGTCATGGAATGAACATTAAAACGCCTCCAAAATTTTCCATTTAAAAATAAGAGGGAAAAAAAAACCCAGTTGATAGCTAAGTTAGTACATGTCCAGTATCCACAGTGCTCGCCTGCCAAATAATGGATTGATTGCTTTTAATTAGAACATGCAAACAAAAAAACAACACAAAAACTAATATTCAAGAATGACACAGAAACAAACAGAAGTTTAAAATATGACAAAGGCAAACTAGTCCCTTTCACACGCTTGAAAGGGAGTAGGTGGAAGTATACGTTAAAAAGACTTCACTTATCTAGTCCTAAACCTTATATAAAAATCGTACATATGTTACATTATTAACATGTTGGTATAAAAAAAAGCTTTTCTAATGGCAAGTATACAATACTTCCAAAATAATGTAGATATATATATATATAATCGCCAGCACCACTGCCGGTTGCATCAAAGTAGAGGAGCATAAATTTGTGCAGTTACTTCAAAAATTAATTCATTAACAGTTATTATTAATGATCATTTGATTATGCTCATTTTAAACGGTTCATATGGTACAATTTTGTTGAAACTGATAGAAATGTGGATGGTGAGGTGTTGTATGTCAGATTTAAGGTTTTTAAGTGAACTCATTGTCCCTGAACCATCAACATTTCCGACAAAGTTGATAATGATACAGACAAATTTTCATGATCTAAAATAAATAGTAGATGAGCCCGAGCATTTCTCATATTTCATTAGCATTTTGGCTAAATTGGATGTCACATTACGCTTACGTGAAAAGTTGTGTTCATGTGCTGTGCAAAAATTATCACCACCATCTAAAATGCTCCAGTAATACTAATGCATATTTCAATTCAAGACATGAGGAGATTGAATTTTACATTTGACTATTGCTCGGACAGACCTGGAGTCCAAAAATTGTTGTTTTTCAAATATGAATCTAAAATGAAAGCCTCAGCTTTCGCCTTAACCAGAGAGAATTTTTTGCGATCTTAAAGAGGAAGTTTACCCCCCCCCCCCCAAAAAAAAATTTTTTTGACTTGAATAATATGTTCTATACAGCCCTCCAGTCTAAATATGGTATTATGATTAATATTGTGTGAGTGGAATATGGTTTAAGCAGCAAAATACAGCAGTTTTTAATCAGTATCAGAAGGCGACCATTTTGACACTTGCTGTTGCCTGAAAATTACATCTCAGTTGCTCAGGTCTCAGGTAACAACCAATCACAGCTCAGCTTAAAAAAACAGGTAAGCTGTGATTGGTCGTTGCCTGAGCCCTGAGCACCTGCAATGTCATCTTCAGTCGACAGCAAGGGACAAAATGGTCGCCCCCTCAGATGGATAAAAACTTGCTGGATTTTGCTTCATAACTCATATGCCACAAATGTTATATTAATCAGAATGTCATGTTTAGTCTAGCGAGGTCACATATTATGTCACAAAATTAAAATAGAAAAATAAGGAATTTCCTATGGAAAGATGTCATCTTTTAGACTGATGGAACTCTTTCATGAAAGTAAAAAAAAAAATCAAGTCACTGCTCATTCATTGCCTTATTCTTGATTCAATGCCTGACTTTAAGTGGTGGATTACTATTGAAAAAGTACCATAATCTACCATTTAAAAAAAAAATGCACCCATCATTCTGTGTTGTGCTTGTTGTTAGCTGTAACAATCCCGAGTTGAATCTGTGAGGCAATCAGATGGCGCTGTGCCATGCCGTGGTATTGCGGTCATGCGGTTTCCGTCACAATCCTCCTTATTCCTATATTAACCTCAACCATGCTCTCCAAAATAAGAGTCCATGTCTCCATAAGCACTGCTGCCAGTGGCTGCGGTTGAATATTGCCTGGCAGTCGTCAAAATCCTCAGCACAAGACTTCACAGTGCACCCTGCTCCAGTGTGTGTCTGCAACCAACCCTGAATTTCGCAATCTGTACACACTGGCCAGGTCAGTCGGGGTGAAGAGAGAGGAGCTCTGTTTGCAAGCGTGTGGTTAAAGTGTAGCCTGCAGTTGGAATGGCTTCCTTTGTCTGCACTGAGGCAAACTGTAACCCAAGCTTTAGCTCACATGCTCAAAGCTTCTGGTTTCTCTTAAGTCAGTAAAAGTGGAGTTCAGGCTCGACACTAGTCTGTCCCTCCCCCCAACCATGGAAACACTCCCCAGCTGAACACTGGCCCATTTTCCTTTTCTTTCTTTTTTTCTTAAGTAGAAAGTTCATTGCCGCTAATTGCTATGCTGCCACAGACATTATATATGTGTTAGTACATAACACATTTTTGTGTTAACTTTATTGTCTGTGTGTAAGTGCACATCTCAGGAGCTATGTGTGGAGCTGTGTTTGTGGTGCTGTAGAAGTCATTTTGGGCTGCGCATGAGGTTCCTTTTAAACCCTGGACAGAATTTAATGGTGGCCTGATTAGGTGGGTAAGCGGTCAGTGGGTCACTCAGCAGTTTCCTGTTCCTCTTTTGAATCACAGCACTTTTTGCTGGCACTGGTAATTATGGGATGTGAACAAAGGGCTTTGGTTACTTTCTGTGGAAGGAAGGGTTATTTTTAATTCAATCTCACACGCTCCAGAGTGAGCTCAACTGCAGGATTTGCTCCTTTGTTATACGTATACCTTGCTTTTGAGTGATATTCCTGTTTCACAGTATTTTTCATTTCACAAAGGCTTGAAAAGTATCAACTTTGCAGTAAAAGTTCATTTTTTTATTTTTTATTATTCTTTTTTTTATGTTAGTAATTTGTTTGGCACAGTGCTGCCATAATGAAAGAAATCCCCCCCCCCAACAAAAATATTTTGATGTTGAAACTAAATTTGCAAAATTTACATTCAATGCAATAATCGACTTTCTAATTATATATTTGTATTTGAATGTGGAAACAAATAGCACAACTTGAACTTTTTTTTTAAATTAGGAAACTGTAAATAGTTCCAGTTATTCTGATGCCATCTTATAACGCTTCCTTATGCAGACAATGTTTTGAATAACATTTTAACAGACTTTAATTTAATACTATTTACTGTATGTTTAAAGTTAATAACCTTGTATTATTCGATAGTACTAGTGATGCATCGAAAATTCAGCCAAAGAAAATGCAGAAAATGATCCTGTTTGTTTTTATAGGTTTTTACAGTGCAGTATTGTCATTTCTTTAACTTTTTTTTTTTTTTGCATTGGTTTCATTTCATCATATTAGGTTTTGGCCAAGAATTTTCATTTTGGTAGATCATTATTTGTAAGCCTAAATAATACTAAAATATACTCTTCATTTGTGATGGTGCATGGCATATGTCCCTCTCCTTCAGAGAAATGGTTACTGAGGAAGTCAACTTAATGCGACACTTTTTAACATTTAACTGAGAGGCAAGTGTGTACAAGAAGTTAACATTGTAAAACTTAGGAAGTTCCCCTCACCATTATCTTTGATGATGCCAAGTATGTCAATATCAAATTGATATGTGGTGAGAGCGAGAAGTATTGTTAGTATCAGCCCCTGTGTATTTAATATAAGCAGCCTTATCTACTGGTACTGAACCCAAAAGTTGTGGTTGTAACTTGACTGTGTTCCCTTTGTGCAGCTGGCCAAGAAGATTCGGGAGAAGTTTAACCGCTACCTTGATGTGGTGAACAGGAACAAACAGGTGGTGGAGGCCTCGTACACTGCCCACCTCACCTCGCCTCTCACTGCAATCCAGGACTGCTGCTCCATACCAACATCTATGATGGAGTGAGTAACAACTGCTGCACTTTAGTGTCTGTCTGTCTGTCTTCATGGCTTAATGTCTTAATATTCAATTGCAATATAAACATAACTGAGGAGCCATTTAATATGCCAGCGGTGTTATTCATCAGCTACAGCCACTTGGTTTTATGTTTAACTGGAAGGCTTTGAGGTTGTAACTAATAAGCTCCAAGCTGGCTATTTCCGACTTCTGCAATCTGAAATGCAAGATGAAAACGGACAACATCAAAGTGTGAACTGAATGTTCAGTGTAGACACGTGTGAATATATTGTAACCAGAAAGAAGGGAAAGTGATGGACCACAAGGCTGTTGTTGCATTCAAACTCGTAGGTACAGTATGCAATTCTATGCATGTATGAGGGGCAGTCAAAAAACAACGAGCCTAATTTAATTTAACCGACAAATAATTGAACACATGAACAGAACTTTTATTTTATTTCAAAAAAAAAAAATAAACCTGCAAACAAGTATGTAAACGAAGTGAAATTTTCTCGGGTGGGGATATATGAGTAGGTTAAGTCAATATGTAGTGTTTCATTCTGATTGGATGGAGGACCAAAAATGCCAAATTAAAAATAAATAAATACGTAAATAAAAGTGAAAATTAAAACAGATATACAAAATATAATTGAAATATTAAATACAAAAAAATAAACTAAAATACAAAAAATAACTATAAATGGAACTAAAAACAGCAAAAAAATATTTACACATACTGTAAATAAATAAAAGTAAAACCAAAATTCAAAAAAATAAGTATAAAAATAAATATGGAAATAAATACAAAAATAAATATATAAATGAAGTTAAATGTCAATCAATAAATAAAAACGTTCTGCTCTCATTTATTTATTTCATTCTGAGATGCTGTCAGTGTGTCTTGGGTTGAACTATTTGCCTTTTGGTTGATCGACATGTCAGTAGTCTATGTTGGCCTGACTGTTTACTGGAACTTGTGTAAGTTGTCAAGCAACTCAGGTCTCAAGTTGTGACGGTGTACAAGATAGTTGTCCATTGCTGGAGCTCTCCATGCAAGCCGTCGAGACTTCCTTGTTCACCGGCCTGCTTGATGTGAATGAGAGAACCCCATTTAAAGGCCGTTTGCAATGGCAGAGGCCAATCAAGGACACACTTAGGACTGCCCCCTCATTTGAATAACATTTCATTACTCATTTCATGCTGACAGCGTCTGCAGCTGCAGCATGAAATAAATAAATATGGGAGTAGAACAATTTTATTTATTGATTGATATTTAAATCTTTTTGTGTATTTTTTTATTTCCACATTTATTTGTATATTTATGTATATATATATATCTATATATATATCTATATTTTTAGGCTTTTTAATTTTTTACATTTTTTTTGTATTTGTTTTATTGGGTCTGGGGGACTCAGTCAGTATACTGACTGGATTTATTGTGTGTATATAATTTTTAAATTATTTTATATCTGTTTTTGCATGCACTTTTATTTATTTATGTATTTATTTATGTATTTATTTATTTGTTTGTTTATGTATTTTGGCATTTTGGTCCTCCATTTGAATGCACATTAGCTGGCCTGCGAGCTAGCGTCTTTTTCATGTTTTGTACAAAAATAGGGATTGTTTTTACGAAGAGAACAGAAAAGGCTATCGACTGCTCTGCATCTGCTTGGAGAATTTGTAGCACTAATACTACTGGTAATTTGCCCTCGGGTACACGCACACTGAAGACACCGTTACAGCCAGTCACTTATTTTAGTAGACTGAAATCAGGTTGAAAGTAAAGCAAAGGAGGAGTGCTGCTTTCACGTATAATCTACAGTGGTGCAGCTGTCTCCCATCTTTCATCCCTCTCACTCTCCATTTCTGTGTGCCTCCCCCGACTCGCCGTAAGCAGTTATTGCTCTCTGATTGTTTGCTTTTGCAGCGCAAACTTCACTTGCTCCAAGGTCATCTCAGTCCCGAAGGGGGGAGGCCGTCTGGCTCAGGACTAACTGGCCACCTGTAGCCAGAGCATGCACATGACATAGTGCACATACATCCTCCATAGACATGAGCTTATATTTATGTGGCTCGTGTTCAGTCTTAAAGCCATGGATTTACATCCTTTTGCATGACAGTCAGGCTGGAAAAAATAGTGACAGTAAATGGAGGAGGGCTTGAGTTGGAATGATGTGGGAACTCATTGGTCTATTGGGGTACGTTGGACATAACAGGGTGAAAAGCGCTTTCATTTTGGCTTACTCGTCCATGATTGTGAGGTATGGCATATGTGTGCGCGCACGTCCTTAGTTTTGCACATCAGAGCAGCTTGCAAATTTAAGGAATGCATTTTTTGGGGGAGGGCATGGGGGTTATGCAGATAAAATTTACAATGCCACTATGTGTTGAATAATAATTTTAATTGTGATTAATAGGATGCTACATTTTCAATTAACATGGGAGAGCAACATGGAGAGCTTCAAGGTTGAATCTTTTCGTCAAATGACTTTTTAAATATTGTTGGTATTTATGAGCCGTCATTGTGTGTGGGTCACCCAGGAAATCATTGCGAGACTTAAAGATTCCACCTTTAATTTTTTAGTAGGTCATCTTTTAAAGAGCTTTTCCAGTTTTAGGTGTCTGTATTTTGTCATTCTTATTGAGACAACAACTTGTTAATCACGTATGAGTTTACTAAAACAACAACAACAACAACAACAACAAAAACAGCATGGTGTTAATAAAGGGTGGTGAGACTCATTATGTGTTAAATTAAGCTTATGTGTCTTGGAATATCTGTTTAGAAGGGGCTCAAGTAAGGATCCACAATATGTCGCTATCAGTTAGCGAGCAGGCAATAATTTTAGAAGACCATTGAGGTCACAGTGCTCAACTTTCAGTATTATGCTACAATCACTGTCTTACTTTACAATTAGCTGTGCCTGAAAATAGAAATGGATGTGATTTGTTTATTTGTTTTGGATGGAAATGTGAATGGACACAGCACTTGTTGCATGATTGCCATTTGTAATAGAAGGCATCAAATTGAATGCAGTCAATGTAATAGTCACCATGTTGCCCACCCTCAACCAATACAAATAAACAAAAACTATTAATTTGGGAAATGATGAAAACCAAAATTGGAAAGTGATTCAAGTGCAAACAAGATAATATGCCCTGAAATTCTGCTTTCTAGTTTTCAAAACAATGTTATAATAGTTCTTGCAAATCCTTGTATTAATGGAATAGATAGCGTACGGTTTTACTGTGAAAGCTAATGGGAAGTTATATTTGATGTTGCTAAAATCAGCATATACTGTGTTTATTGTCATTTATTTTCCAGGAGTGATTTTCCATTTTTACAATCTATCTAACAATCTTTTTCAAACATTATCATGCCGCAGTTATTTATTTTTTTTCCTGTGAGATGAATTCCTATTCCGAGCTCCAGTTGTGTAATTTCCAATAAAAAAATCATTTATCCATGTACTGAATGAATTGAATTCTGTATTGTCGCCGTTTCCACAAACCTCCGCATCCCGTGGATCTGCCGCTGCTGTGCTTTGAAGGATTGAAAATCCACATTCATTTTGACTTGGTTTCTTTCTAGCACAACAATGTGCTCAATATAAATTTACTCCCAGGGATTTTTGATGTTCTGCTCTGTGGGTGCAGTTTAATCCAATGTATTACACAAACAGTGGAGGAAATGTAACAGCAGAACATGACTGCTGCAATCTTTCTTCACTATCACGCATAGATACCTGACATCATTTGTTTGGTGAGGAGATTCTGCTTAAAAATGATGCCTCTTGCTGTGATCTTATTTAGTCCCCCGAAAAGTGGCACAGTCAGTCTGCATACTTTAAAAAAAAAAAAAAATAATGTGCCACTCATTCGCTGATGCTTGCCGTCTTGTACTTCTTCAGGCTCATATCTAATTAGTGCATCGAGAACATTTCCTTTTTATGTGCAAATCAGTGCAGGATTTTCCATGAAAATTCTAAATTGACATGCCAACGTAAGACTAAACTCAAGCCTTCTACAGTCGCTGTGAATGTCACTTTAACACAATTAAATTTCGTATTGTCCAAAGAAAATTGTGCTGGAATATTTCAGTGCTTTTGTCTGGTGAAGCAAAAATAGATTTTTGTTTTTTTCGCCTTCATTAAGATTCCTGATCAGAATGGAAGCCTCCTCGCGGCTCTCTCTCTCTCGCTCTCTCTCTCTCTCTCGCTCTCGTTACACAGGTTTTGATGTGGAATTCAAAGCAGCTGCAAATGTATTTTTTATCTGGCGCACATTTTGCTGAGCGTCCTGCCCAACCCTTCTATCCAAACTGGATTTAAGGAGAATAGTAATGACTTTGGCCTTATGGGACACTAAATGAGTGAAGTACAAACACGAGCGATACATCACAGCACCTGCCAATCAAACTGGGCCAGGGCTAGGCCGGCTAGCAGAGGGAGCCAATAAGTGTGTAGAGCGTGTGTTTTGCGTGCGCATGTGTGTGTGTGGCTGAGCTGGGGGGGAGTCGGACTGAAGCGATGGAAGGATCAAAGCTTGCAGCCTTGGTGCAGTGCAGAACAGGCTGCTTCTCTGCATACCTCCCCCTTTGTCAGCCCTTAATAACAGAAATATGTGCTGTGGAAAGCAGTTTTTAATAATGTTAACATATACAAAATACAAATAAGACATTAAAATCATCCGGAAAAATGCATGTTTATTGGAAATTACTTTTTAGGATTAGCATCAGCTACGTTCGACTATGCTGAAAGACGTACTGGCTGTTTTTGTCACTTCTTTAACACATGTGGGTGTGCATATTGTATGACCGTGTGTCTGTAGCAGTCACCGTCTTTCAGTTCCACTGTTGACGTTTCTTTGGCTCCCTTCTCCCACTCTTGGAATGCATCATGTGTCTGACTCAAGTCGTGACTTTCTCTGTCTATACTTGGAGAGTATTTTTATTTTTTTTTAAATCCCAACAACCAGTGTTTTGATTGTCATTTAAAAAACAGAACCTGCTGAAACTAACACCTGCTAATTCTTTTACTATATATTAGTTCCCCGAAAACACATTTCCAGAATTTGTGGAGTTTTTCTTGGGCCATTAAGCCTTGTCGAATACTGCATTTAAGTAAAGTTGTTTCCTGATAAATCAGGACAATACTAGGTGTTACTCTCTTTGAGTTCAATCAAGGCTCAGCTTCTTTCTTGGGTTTTAAGTACTGACGTTTAATGTTTTCCACATGTCTTTGACATGTTAAAACAACACCAACAATGCCGCCAGAACTAAGAAAAGAGCAAAAATAAGTAATAATAAAAAGTAATAAAATAATTAACACACAAATTAAAGAGAATTCACAATAAACAATTAAGAAAACAAATGACATTTACCTCATTGGCCACATTCACTCAAAAGGTATAAATGTCTGTGACTCTTCTGAATAGAAAGCATGTCATCTGGACAAGCTCCTTCCTTGTCATCCATATGTTCATCATTTAACAGCACCCCATAATAGCAACGTATGAAGGAACAAAAAGTACGTTCTCTCTCACTTTCAGTAGTTTTAAACCCAAATTAGATTATATGAGTATTATGACTTATTTAACATTTTTACATAAATTGACTTTATTTATTGTCATTTTTCAACCAAATCAAAACTATGACATAAATCAATTAAATAAATGAAAGTTGCCTTTGACAGCAGCTACACTTGGAACCTCAAGACTGTGGAATTGAGTTTGTATACACAAAGTATAAACAAGCAGTATTTCACAAGAGTGCATCTCCAAACTTAAGTTCACAAACCAAAGTGAGACCTGTAAAATTTCTCAACTATCTGTCCAATTTAACAGTTTATTTTTCAATGTTGTACCTGGGAAATTATTTGTCAGCGAGAACGTATTGGTATAATGTAGGCCAAATGCAAAATGTTTTTTGTTTTTTTTAACTTACGCATGTGCAAGTTACTACAATAAGCATAGCATTATAGGAGAAAATGCTAAATTTTTAAAATTTTGCCTAAAATTACATTCAAGCAAACATACTTTTTAAAATACATTCAAACTTAAAGGTGTATTGTGGAGTTGAAAATGTTACGCACATGTTTCTACTGTTAAAGCCGGGAGCGCTCCAGCGCTCTTCTCCCTTGAAAGCCGTGAGAGCGGATAAGTCATTTGGTTTTGTTTTGACCAATTCTTGGTCTCTTAGCCGATGAAATGCATCAGAATATACACGTGAGGGTAACGTGGGCCTCGTAGCATGTCCTGGAATTTTATTTGAATATTTATGGCTTACGCAGATTCGCAGGAGTTATGAAATAAATTACGCCATTGGCGACGGCGCGAGAGGAATTCGAATCAGTGTCGACAGTGGCATATTGTTGAGAAATATGTTTGTAGACAATAAGGATGTTGAAAATTTAACTGCATGGACAACGAATAATTACCACTCGATTTCCCGAGGTTATTATTACAAAGATGCACTCCAGTGTTGAAGGTAAATATACCCGGAGATCCATTTGTTTGTTGTTTAAAAAAATATTGAAGATTTATAATAATAAATGATATTTGTGTGAATGTCACAGGTGTAAGATATGAAATGTTTTTGGAATTATGTTTCTATCTGCTGCAGGAGCTGAGTAATTATTTAAAGTAATTATTTTTAATGTTGTTGAATTTCCAGGAAAACTTTTGGTTTTCGGGGGTGACTCTAAAGTCACCCATCGTTTTTAGAGGCATGTTTTGCCAGGTGCTCTTGGCCTTAATGGGTTCAAGCTTTTTCTACATCATGCATGCGCTGCTAATGCCCAGATAAGTACAAAGAGCCCTGACTTTTTAACAAGCCTATCAGCCTTCAGTACAGTTTCTTTTGGTGTGGAAAGGCACCATTGCACGAGTTTTACACATAGGCCGCAGTTACACTTGAGGCCAGAGGTGGCAGTAGTGAGTAAAAAAGTGACCAAGTCCACAATGCTCTTTTAAATGTACAGTATTTATAAATAGTAAATACATTCAAATGTATTCCATATAAGTTTTTTTTCTAACACTAACTATAAAATAAATACTTAATGCTAAAGGAACAAACCCCACTAGAATGTAATTGGATTTCATACAAATAAATGAGGATTGTGAATTGTCTGTAGTAATCCTTTTACTGGCTAGGATAATCAATATGCAAATAGAATCTGTCATATTAAGCATGGCAACTATTACAGGTGGGCTATTATGTACAGTGTAATATTATGTATTTTTTTTAATTTTTTTATTTATTTATTTTTTTTGAGTGAATGAAGAGGGGGCGGCACGGTAGTCGAGTGGTTAGCACGTCCGCTTTCCCAGTTCTGAGGTCTCCGGTTCGAGTCCAGGCTCGGACCTTCCTGGGTGGAGTTTGCATGTTCTCCCCGTGCCCGCGTGGGTCTTCTCCGGGTACTCCGGTCTCTTCCCACATTCCAAAGACATGCATAGCAGGTTAATTGGGCGCTCCGAATTGTCCCTAGGTGTGCGTGTGAGTGTGGATGGTTGTTCGTCTCTGTGTGCCCTGCGATTGGTTGGCAACCAGTCCAGGGTGTCCCCCGCCTACTGCCCAGAGCCAGCTGAGATAGGCGCCAGCAGCCCCCGCGACCCTTGTAAGGAATAAGCGGTCAAGAAAATGGATGGATGGATGGATGAATGAAGAGGAATCAGGCGCAAGTGATTTTCGATTACCTACCGGTAATTACATAAAGAGCGCTTTCTTCAACCTATCTTTATGTATATCTGGGAACATTGCTTTGTTGAGGAAAACACGTTTTGGGCAGTTTTCCATGGAAAATGTTATTCACGAAGAGTCATAAATCCTACTTTAATAAGAGGTCTGGGCAACAGATGAATGTAGCTTGAATGAAAAAACAGGGTATTACTTTTCACCAGATGTTTTCTTTAATTTCATTTAATTCACAATAAACCATCTTTTCTTGCCATTCATGCCTGTAGTGATGTTGAAATCCTAACACGCGCACATTAGCACAGTCAGGGGCGCATGTAATACCTGTGAGTTGACTTTTATTGGATGTAAAAGTCTGCAGCGGTAAACCTGTTGGTGCTGAGAGAGAAGCCAGAGCCGCTCCGCCAACAAATGGGTTTGGAAGTCTTCCATAAATTCTTCAATGTTGTGCCTGTTTGTGCCTCTTTTAGGTTTGATGGAAATTTCAACGCTAACGTGTCCAAGACCATCTGCTGTGACAGACTCTCTCCCACTGTCAACAGCCGAGCTTTCAACCCCGGAAGAGACCTCAACTCAGGTGTGTTTGTTGCACATTGCTGGGATGTTTTCTTGCACTGACCTGCATGCTTCTTCACAGCTTGTCTTTTCTTTCATTTAAGGATATGTGTAAATGTAGTGTAAAGTAGAGACCAAGATAGAAATAATGAGCTGTGTGTGTCAGGGAGGATGTTGGAATATGTTCTATTTTCCACTCCTGATCTATACACTTCATTTGAGATGTTTTTTTGTAACAGCCTGACATCAAATGCACTTTCTTTGCCTTTGAACACACTCTGAAATTGTAATGATTTGTACCACCTGTTGGTAAGGTCTGTCTACGTGTCCTCACTTTAAATGTGAATCAGCAGATTTAATGCTAATGCTAAATAACTTTTGCCAACAGTGTGAAGATAAAATAGTATATATCTAGATATACAAGTTGTTGTGCATTAGTGTAATCTACTTGCCTAAGTGGTTGTTTACATGGGACCCGTTTGGGTGAAAACTTGAAAATGTAGCACAATGTTGGTATTTTTTAAATTGTATTATTGGTGCCCACGTGTTTATCATGTTGTCTAAACATTGACTCATGCAGATTGGATCCATAAGATGCTTTCCGAACCGAGGTTGGTTGCCTGACATATAGCCAATAACACTCTGACGTTTGTGACTTTCCCTGAAAAGTCTCGTAAATTGTACAGCCTTTTTTTAAGTTTGTATTATATTTCAGAGCTCCTAATGGTGGGGTTAGTGGCATGCCAAAGCGTTGAGTTCTCCACCGTAGAGAGGCTGTTGTGGTCGTACCCTTCATTCCAATTTGTCATGTTTGAATCTGTTTCTCTTCTACTGCGTCGTTCCATATTTTTCCAGACATGCAAGGCTGCTCTTCTCCCAACTAATCATTGAGAGTCCGTTACCATTAGCAGGCTTTTGTTTTTCTTGTAAGTCTCCCACTCTACGTTCAATTTACTCAAATGCCTCTTCCCTCTGCTAAGTTCGCTTGACCCTCCTTGTGCTTTCATTGTATTCATTTTCTTCCATTTGTCTTGGGTCAATCTAAACAATTGGCTACAGAAGGAAGGTAGGAGAGATGAACCATAAATGAAGACTGCATCAAAAATACAAATAGCAGAAGAAATACATTAATTCAGATAGAAGTACATAGAACAACCAATAGATTCAAGAAAACTGGGTCAGAGTTGTCCATGATTAGATCCATCCTCTCACTTCCATTTATCCTTTTTATTTTTTTATTTATTTTTTTTATTTTTTTTTAAACTCTCCTCTAGTCTCAATGCTTACTTTGGTGTTTATGTCAACATTAAGTTACCTTTGGCTTGTGTGTCCCTAGCGGTAGACATGGAAAAAATGATGGCTAAGCTGTTGTGGGCAAAAAGCGTAGATTTCTTCCACTTTCTTTAAGTTCAGTGTTCAATTCATTCTGTAGTCCACAATTACTGGGTATATATATAAAGAATTGTTGCTCTGTGTTAGCTGGAATTTATAAGAGTTAATTGTATGCCACTGAATTTGCTACAGCATGTTTTAAACTGATTATAACATATAGCACATTTCCACTTAAGTCCTCTTCAAGGGCACCTTGACAGTAGCCAGCAAGCAGACTAGCTTCTTTCCATATGTTATGTTACCATTTTTTTTGGTCTGCCAAGAGTTTCAAACCTGTGACCCATTGGACTCGAGTCCTTACAGTTGAGGCACTAATGATCAATAATGATGCTAACGCCGTCCTAGCAAGAGGAATATTTTACTTGCTAACGCCTCGCTGCTGGCCTCTCATCCGTCTTAGTAACAAACGCAAGGAAGTTTACAAACTTGGACGCTGGCTGGACCTGAGAGACGAGCTACTTGTAGCTTAGCACTAGCTAGGATGATGGTAGTACAACGTAAGGGGGATAGTTTTAAAATGGGACCAAAAAAAAGGGGGGGGGGGGGGGTAGGGGGGCGTCTGGTTTCTGCTCTAGGCCAGCGTACTGTGCGGGATCCTGCAGGTACTCTCTAAGTCATTTTAAACTGAAAATGATTTTTCATTTGCTCATTTCGGTTTATTCAGGACTCATTCGCTAATAAACAGGAATGACAATAGTGAATGTGCAGTTCAAGCACTACTAGAACAAATCCCCAAGAAATATAATTGAGCAGTATTACACCAAAGCTGAGACTGAGAGCATAAAAATAATTAGGATTGAGATTAAGAATGTTGTCATTACTGCAGTGATATAAAACAGTGACTGAATCAACTAGAAGACAAGATGAACATTTTTAACCATTTATGTGGTACCAAAGTTTATGAAATTTAAGAGAAATAACAAAGGAAATGTTTTCTTTTCTACTGTCACTTATATCCTAATCTAAATGTTTTTTGTAACATGACATCAGTTTGTGCCAAACTTTTATGGTTAAACTTTTATGTGTTGTCCTTATGTGAATCGCGAATGTGGCTGATAAGACTCCAAAATGTTCTTTAACCGCAGCAACCCCCACAACAGTTATTTAAATAATACAGAATGACAAAACAACAATAATTTATATCGCTGCCATTGGGGCAAATTCTTATACATTTTTTTTTTACAATTACTATTTGGTAAATTTATTTATTTTTTTTCCAAAAATCTTAAATCTCTAAAATTGGTCAGTTCACACGTGGGTATTATTATTATTTTTTTTTTTACAAATACTGTAATTGACTAATCTAAAGTGCTGCTCCTTTTGATGAAGCAATGCTAATGGTTGAACGGTGAATGGTTGAACATGTCGTTTTTGGGGTCTCCTGCAAAGTGACTATTTTGGAGATAAAAGTTTTTGGCCTAGCTATTATGGTAACATACGATCACAAAAGAAATGTGAAAAAATAGCAAACAAGAATTTGTTAGCAGGGTTATAATAGTTTTGGATTATTTTTTTATTCTAGTTAGTTTTTATTTTGTTTTTTAAATTTAGTAAGGTTTTTTTTAGTTTTGCGAAAATATTTGTTTTATTTTTTTTTAAACTCAATTTTAATATTTTTTTCTTAAATATATTGAATATTTGTTGATTGGACGATTTAAAAAAACAAACAAAAGAGAAAAAAAACGATCAATCAGTATTGTGTAATAAAGTTAGCTACAATATTCAAGCGTTTGTTTGACCTACCTTCTGTACGGATGTACAACAGAACTGAACTAAATATTTGAAATGATCCCTGAAAGCTCATGTCAAGAGGGAAGAAGCTATTGGAATGCCTGCTGGTTTTAGTATATGTAGTTTGATAGCACCTACACAGTTGAAGAGAACATTTAATCAGCCAGCTTTTTCAAAACAGATCAGTAAATTCAGGAACTCTATGGCCACAGATATAAAGGCTGTGACTTTAAAACATTTACCTCCAAGCTTAAAAATTGTGCCCATATGTAGTGAATGAATGGGGGGAGTGAATGATCGATCAACGTGCATGATTGCACTCTATTATTATAATTAATTGTGTCATTTTTAAGGTGTTTTAGATTGTGACTCAATTGTAAAAAGTTCAATCAGGGACGGAATTGTCAGCTAAACTATTTGCTCAATATCAACTGTAAACTTTGCTTTGTAACTACGTCTAATTGCATTGTCCCTGTCAAATAAACTAATAAAATGAAACCTGGAATAGGTGGTGATCAGGATATGTAGGGTCCAAGAGAATTTTGCCGGCCCATGTCTTCGTTCTTGCTGAATGCAATTCTTCAAGAGTGGGAAGGCAGATGATGATCTGATGATTTGTTCCAGATTGGCTCATCCGTACTTTTGCGGCAAATTCCAGTCTAGCTATTCTATTGTTCTTGTTAATGATCGGTTTGCATCTGCTCATTTATCATCTACACTCTTTGCTCATGTTTATGACCTTCACTTCCTCTGGAGGTTTTTGTTGGTCACCATCTCACATATATAGGATTCTTTCTTTTCCACTCTCAATTTACAAATATTCACACTCTTTACAAACATGTTCATGCTTCCTTATCTACCAGCAGCACAAACTTTCTTGTTCAGGTACACATTAAATCTAGGATTGCATTTATCTACCCACTTTTGAGGGTAATTCAGTACAGAATCCCTGCATTACATCATGGCATGTCATTTTGGAATGATATCAGTCATCACCGGTCCCATAATTCCAGTTGTTGTCTTCTCTGTGCAGTGTTGGCAGACAATCTCAAATCCAACCCAGGGATCAAATGGCAGTACTTCAGCTCCGAGGAGGGCATCTTCACCGTCTTCCCGGCCCACAAGTTCCACTGTAAAGGAAGTTATGAACACCGCAGCAGGTAGAACACCAACTTTCTTAACTTTTCTCTCTGTGGACTTATTGTATTTTGTTGGAGACTCTGTCAGCCATGCTTGTCTTCTTCTTCCTCACACTCTGCCTTCCTCAGTCACTCTTAGTCCAAGTCTTACCCACTCACCATCTTCATCCCACTTCCTCTTCCTCACTCATTCACCTCCATGCCAGTTGCTGTGGGGGGCCCAGACGGCATGTTGGCGGCATGCTCCTTGACCACACATTGGCAGGAATGTGACTGAGGCTCTGTAGAATTTCACACCTCCACTGTTGTGGTTTTTATTTGACTACCACTGAAAGACATCTCTTTCAATTCCGTCCTTTACCTTTATACATGTTTTTCACACTTACTGGAGGAAAAAGGTGCTTTGACAATTTCCGGTCATGTCTTTTGTTTTTGTGGGGGGTTATAAACCGGCACATATCCACGAGTGTGATTGTGTTCCTTTTCTAGCTTTGAGGGTGAATGAAGCTTTGTGAGTATATTACTCCACCTCTCCGCCCCATGTTATTGTCCACAGACCACACACACCGAGCTCACCCCCTCTAGCCGCTGAGATCCCTTTTACCCCACCCAGCACGTGCTAACGGACACACACAGCGACACACACTTAGAGGAAACCATAGAATAAATAAGTTAAAAAAAAAGAAGTAAATGGTTAACAGGAGAGGTTACTGTGCAAAACACAAACACTGTAAAGATACATTCTGATGTTGCTAACATATAGCTATTGCAGTAATTAAGGGATTTTTGGTAAGATGAAGCCATAAAATTATGATACAGAGTGACAATTCAGTTTTTTTTTAGTTTTTTTTATTTTAAATGACCCATTAATTAACTGGTCATCTGGCATCCAGGGCAGTTGCCTGGTGGGCCACCATCTTTTGCGACCAATGTGGTGCTATTTAATAATTATTTTCCTCTATTTCACCCCAAGAGCGCGGCCCACATTTTAGAGGGAGTAGGCAATTCATCCATTTATAATATAGACAGCAAACTGAACCCAGTCAACATCAGTGGCAAAGGTCATTTGTAGACAGCGGTGGTCTGGAGTCATGTCTAAATACAAATTTCCCATAAGAATAGGTCTTTAGAATAGATTGTGTCATTCTGGCAGTTAATGTCATAATGTCATAAATTGCACACATATCCAGAATCTTGCTCAACACATTCATAATACAAGTAGAAACAAACCTAAGTAAGATTTTTTTTGGTCATTGTGCTTTTAAGATATGATTTGAATTAATGGGTTATTAATTACACTTTGCGGCGTTGACTCTGATTTGCTTTTAGGAAATGCATGAGATAGAAGTACAATTTAAGCAAAGCAACGGCAAATAAAATGGCATTATATAATAAATTAAGATCACCAAAACTTTTTTTTACTTAGACTTAATCCTGTCTAAGGATGAGTGTATTGAGCAAGATTCTGGATATGTGTGCATTTTATTTCATGAAACCCTGTTGATGGTATGACAATAACTTCAGTTCCAAGGGGGTTGCGACTATGCATAGGACAAAACAAAATGCTATTTTTTTGTGTCAATCCAGCCCTGCCCAAGTGTTTTTTTGTTTTTTTGTTTTTTTACTGAATTTCAGAATCACTGAGTAGGGAATCAGGACATTGATATGTGTTTGTATGTTTTTCCCACAGGCCTGTATATGTTTCGGCAGTGCGTCCCCAGTCTAAACATATTGTTGTCATGGTGGATCACGGCGCGTCTGTTACTGAAACTCAACTTCAAATTGCCAGAGACTCAGCATTGGTTATTCTTAATGCAATAGATGAACATGACAAGGTACGGAAAGCAATTTTCCATTTTTTTCTATTTTTTTTTTAAACTTTTTACAGCAAAACACGAAATAAAGTCAAATAATATGTGAAGTGACTTTGTTGTTTTTTTAATTCATTATCATTAAGAAAACAAACATGTTGATGGCATATATTTTCCATCACATGGTTATTGACATGCTACCATTTTCATTCCTGCCAAGATCGCCATTCTGTCAGTGGCAGATGTGGTCCGCTCCTGCTCTCTAGACCAGTGCTACAAGAGTTTGCTTTCTCCGGCCACCAGCGAAACAAAGAGGAAGATGAGCACCTTCATCTCCAACATCAAGTCCTCTGATGGCACCACGCAACATGCAGCGGGCTTCCAAAGGTCTTTCCAACTTCTCCGAAACACCAGCAGCCTCAGCAAGCAGAGCACCAGTAAGGGAATGGACGCACTCAGGGACTATTAACTTAACAAACAAGCTTCTTCATCTGACGTTTGTGTTCTTGTGCTCCGTCAGCCACAGACATGGTCATCATCTACTTGTCCTCTGGGATTACATCTCGAGAGTCATCAGAGCAGGAGAAGAAAGCCACGCTCAGTGTGGTCAAAGAAGAGAACAGACACTTCAACAACTCTGTCATGATCCTCACGTATGCACTCATGAATGGTGAGTTCACGACTTAGCAGACCTTTGGAAAACAAACATGCGCTTCCAAAGTATGTTCCACACAAAGGGTGGATGGAAGGATGTCAATCAACCTGATGCGAGTCGTGTGTTTCCCTTCATCACTCCATTAGTCATAATTTATTCTCTGAAGTTCTTCAAGCTTTTGGTGCTGGTTATGCTAGGTCAGCAAACTTTACTGTCAAAAGACCCATATTAGGGAAAATATTGACAAAAATCTGTTTGGAGCAGCAAAATATTTGAACATTGTGATAAACAAAACAGTGTGTTAGAATTAGTCTAATAATGAGGGCCCAAGAGGTAGAGTTGCAGCATACCAGAAAAATATGAAGCATACTTTGAGGTTCATTTTCTCATACCCATCGTCTTATGTTGTTGGATTTATATTTTTTTAATTGCAATTTTTCATTCTTTGTTTTTCATACATCTTTAGACTTCACTGCCTTTCTGTCAAATTTCTGACATTTTGGCAATTTTATGGACATGGCAATTTTCTGCCTCTCTTCTTCCTTTTTTGGGACGTTTCATGTCTGCTTTTTGACATTTTTTTCTTCCTTGTTTTTCTATCTATTTTCTGACTTTTTTTTTTTTTTTTGTAATTCCAAAGAAATTTTATGGTAATTTGCTGCATTTCTTCTTTTGTTTTTGGACATGTTATTGTTACTTTTTGAAAGTTTTCTTTTCTAATTTTTCTTTTTATTCAATTCTTCAACATTTTTGGGAATTTCATGATAATGTTATGGTAAATTTCTGCTTTTCCTCTTCCTTGTTGGACATTTTTAGGTATTTTTTAAACCTTTTTTTTTATCTACCTTTTGTTTCTCTTTTTCTCACAACTTAAAAATTTGGACTCTGACATTTTTTGAATACTTAATTATTCTTTCAATCTAAATAATTAATTAATTTGAGTAATATTTTATAAAAAATAATATTTTTCTAAAAAAAATATAACGACCAGTAAATAAATATGAAATATTCATTTCTACTGTTTTTTTTTATTTATTTTTTTTATTTTATTTTATTTTTTTATTTTTTTTAGTGGTTCACAGGGAGCCACAGGTTGCAGACACCTGTGCTGGGTTAACACAAGAACTACGCTATGTCCTTACGAATTACTTTATTAAGAAATTAGAGACTTGATTGTAAATCACAGTGGTACGTTTTTCAAGCTACGAACTGTGGCTTGGCAATTTGTTGCTGTCTGTTGCAAGCCAAAAAATGGACTTATCAGCAACCTTCAAAGAGGCTGTCGAGTTAAGGGGGAAAAATGGCCACTCACCGATGCACTTTATTTGAAAGGGACAAGCGGACATACAAACACACAAATTCAAATTGGAATTCACAAGGAGCATGGAGGAGAAACTAACACTGAACTAATGACCAAATGGAGCTGGCACACTATCTACTACTGTTACTGTGTGTTACATAAAACTCTGCTCAGTATCAGTAATATGCTAAAAAAGTCAAACACCAGTTTTTAGCCTAAGTAACAACTAATGTATTCCATTAGAAAAATGCATGTAGCAGCAGAAGCAGAAGGCCATGATAAATCTGCTTCCTGCACGTGTGTTGTAGAGTGAAGACTGGAAGATAGAAAAGTGCCCAGAAGCCTCAAAGACCTTTTTGTTTTTCTTTGTGCGGCGTGATTCCTTTTCCTATTTTATTGTCCTTGTCTGTCCATGTGGCCCTCCTAAGTGCCTCCCCTCTCTGCAACACACACATCCACTGCATGCATTAGCAAACAAATCATTTTTGCACCCGGGAATGTAAATGAGGTACATCTAAGAGGGGAGCGGGTGAGACTTCAAAGGATGCATGGTTTATTGTGCATGTGTGTGAGTGACAGAGGACCCCGCCAATTTCAAGAGGTTCGGGATGAAAAGGAAGCCAACATCTATCATCCTGTGTTTTATTAGTGATGCACGTGCTGCTCATCGCTCAGATTCTGAAATCTGGTTTGTGAGCAGTGCTGGCTAAAAACACCACTGAAGGTCATTATTTAATACTTTTTAATATTTGCTTTGAGTCTTTGTGACATTGCCGCCCGTCATGACTTTGCCTGGTGTTAGTCAGCCAGCCTGATGAGCCACAGACAAGCCTTGGCATTAATTAGGGATTCTTCCGTAATCCCGTCAGTGATTGGATTGTGGCAGACATTCTGCACTGTGTCCAAGATGCCAACTGTTCCAGGTGACAGCTGCGGCGGGCAGTGGTGGTTATCCCAGCTACATGAAATGATGAGACTTGACTCGACTGTAGATTAACACAGTCGGCTAGATGCTTACATACATTTGACGCATTAGTTAGAAACATCATGAGATTTATACATATGCTCATACATAATCTCGATTTTTAGTGTACCATGTCCCGTCCTCTCTCCGCAGAGGGAATAACAGGTCTGAAGGAGCTGGCCTTCCTGCGAGACCTTGCCGAGCAGAATTGGGTGAAGTATGGGGTCGACCGCTTCCCTGCGGCGTCCTCGTCAGGATCAGCCGCAGCGCCCGTGATGCCTGTCGTGAAGGGCAGCATGATGGTGCTCAACCAGCTCAGCAACCTGGAGACAACAGTGGGCCGCTTCTATAGCAACCTGCCCAACCGCATGATCGACCTCGTTCGCTTCAGTCTGCCCTACGCTGACCCCATGGGAGACGGTACGTGATCAAGAACATCTACAACCTGATGGGAGATATTACCCTTATGTAGATAATTTAAGATTTGTGATTGGCTAAATTAAAATAATCTTTTTTAGGGCTGAGTTTAAAAAATGGAATAAAATATATTGAATCGATTTTCCTTTTTGAGCCCAATGTCGATTCATAAAACCATGAATCATTATTTAAATATCTTTTTTCCCTCCATAAATCCTGAAGAAAATAGAATTTTAAAACTTTTTTTGTATTTTACTGTTTTCTTGAAATTTACTGTTCACATGAATTGAAAAATATTTTCTTACATTTATGGAAAGCCTGTCTTATTGCACTTCAAAACAATTCAGGATTGTTTTAGTTTATATTTACAATTATTGAATTAGAATTATGAAAATATTTTCATCTCATCCTTGCTGATGTTTGTGTGACACCAGAGTGAATTATATTTCATAATAAATCATTTGACCAGTTACTGCCATGGCAAAATTTACTTGATTATTAAAATGTAATATTTGTGGAGTTTTTAATCCTGGCCTTGACATTTAAGAAGAATTTATGTTCCATAATTAATCAATATCGGATTGAACTGAAGTGAATCGAATCGAATCAAATCAGGAAAAATTTAATCGAACTTTTGTCAATTGAAATCAAATCGAAGTTAGAATTAATACCTGTTCTAATCTTTTGACAGTGATAAATCCAAAATTACACAGATTCCAAATAGCGTCAAATGTTTAATAGAAAAATGTCAAAATATAGATTTTTCTTTTCCTAGCTAACTGCATTCCATTCCATTCCATTTTACAAATAATCCTACGCATCTGTTGAGAACAGGCAGCACATTTATGTGTTTGTGTTTTGAATGACAGCGGTTGCAGATAAACCAAACCAAAAGATAAGATGAGACTGATTTGAAATGCTGCATGTTGTGTGCATTCTCTTTCTTTTTCCAGGCTTTATTATGACCGTGAGTCGGCCCTGTTATTTCGGGAACCTGCTCCTGGGTGTGGTTGGAGTGGACGTGAACCTGGCCTACATTTTGGAGGATGTCACATATTATCAAGACTCTTTGGCTTCGTACACCTTCCTCATTGACAACAAAGGTCAGTCCAAACTAAGTCTCATGGGCCTCGTCATCGGTCTCAAAATGACAGTCTTTGTTTATAAATTTAATTTACCTTTGCTAAGGGACTACATTTATTCTGTTTGTTCAATTTCTTTCATTACATAGAAAAAAAATTGGGCGTATGCTTACATGAAAATGCACAATTTGAATGAAAAGTAGCAGAGAGAAGAATAAATCCAATTCTTTCTTCCTCTGTCATCATAAAATATTTTACTTGAGCATTTTTTTTTTTGCACTTTTAGGGACTGTGTCAGTTCATACCATGATATACCGCATATATGATTCATATACAAAGTTTGACAAAAAGATTTTTTTTTTATGATGTCGAAATTATGGTACATGCACTGACTAGCGTTACATCATCCAATGCTTTGTGTGAATGGCAGACTTTTTTGCTCAAACTTGGGGAAGCACCATTGCTTAAATTTCAGTTGCTCACAAGAGCAATGGTGAAATCCTCTCTCTCCAATCAGATTGTTTGATGTCATCCCAATACTGATGCTAGCCTACAGGGGCCGTATTTGCATGAGATTTGCTCTTTGATATGCTGTTTGATGTAATAATAAAAAAAAAATCTTTCTGAGGCACCATGGAGAGCATATCATCATTCACACGCAGTGTGTCAGGACATTTAAATTTCTAGTTTGAAGTCCCTTTTTTATTTTATTTTATTTTATTTTATTTATTTATTTATTTTAAGGTGCGTATAAGCACATTTTAATGGCCATGTTTGTTTTTCCCAGGTTATACCTTGATGCACCCATCATTAACACGGCCTTACCTGATGACCGAGCCTCCTCTTCACACAGACATTATCCACTATGAGAATATTCCTGGATTCCATGTTGTGCGACAGAACATCCTCAAGTGAGAAAAGCTGTGGAACTTGAAAGAAAAAAAAAAAAAGTTGCTGTCCATATGCTGTTATTGATGAATGCTGTGCATTTCCTGCAGCCTCCCGTTGGGCAGTCAGGTCATCGCGGTTCCAGTGAACTCATCTTTGTCCTGGCACACGAACCGACTCCGAGACAACAGCAAATATGCGTACAATGTCAGCTATGCTTGGAAGCTGGTAGGTGTCGCAGGAGAATGACTCATTTCTTGGCGCTGTCATACATTTTGTGCATTACTGCATACACTTCAGTCTGTTCAAGATGAAATCCAAAACCCCTCCTCACATTTAAAGGGGAAGTCAACCCACCCCCAAATTCTTGATAATAATATGTTCTACGCAGCGGCACTAGTCTAAGTATTGTATTCTGTTCAATAATGTGTTAGTGAGATATGAGTTAAGCAGTGAAATCCAGAAGTTTTTACCAATATCAGAAGGTGGCCATTTTGCCACTTGATGTCGAGTGAAAATGACAACACAGTTACTCAGGTCTCAGGTAACAACCAATCACAGCTCAGCTTCAGAAAACAGGTTAGTTGTGATTGGTCTTTGCTTGAGCCCTGAGCAACTGACGTCATCTTCAGTTGATCGTAAGTGGCAAAATGTCCGCCCCAGAGATGGATAAAAACAGCTGGATTTTGCCGCATAACTCATATTCTATAAATGTAATATTAACTAATTTGCTCCCAAAAACGTATAAATACGTTCTGTTTTAAATGTATTAAGTGTCCCAAAGACGTATTTGTTTTTTTGTTTTTTTTTGTTTTTTTTTTGTTTTTATGCTAGAGAATACAGATGGCTTGGATGCAGCTTTCAAAGGCAGAGAACTGGTGAGAAAAATGGTAGTTAATACAAACACGGCCAGCAGGTGGCAGCAGAGTATAATAGATCAACCAGGGCCATGATGAAAACAAGCTGTTTCCCCACAATTCTAAGCAGATTTGTGAATAATGATGAAACTCAGCTATATTCTAATGCTAACTGCTGCAAAACGGAAACAGATAGAAATATATAATTTTTTTTCTGATGAAAGAAAGAGACTAATGTTTTCTTTTGGCTGCCTGTTTTTACAGCAATAGAACATAATATTCTGTGGGCAAAAGCCAGTAAAACAGTCGGGAGCGAAGGGGGTCTCTTCAGTGAAAATCGCTCGGAGTGAGTGAGTTAATCAGAATGTCATGTTTAGACTAGTGAGGTCACATATAACATAGCCAACTGTATTATTGTCAAGAAATGTTGGTTGATTTCCCTTTAATAAATTCAGATGTTTGATATGACCTTTTGCCTTTTTAGGTTCAGGACACGTCGTTTATCTTGTGCATCGTGTACGTGCAGCCAGAGATTCCAGTGAAACAACTCAAAAATCTGAACACCGCACCCAGCTCCAAGCTCTTGTACCATCGTTTGGACTTACTGGGTCAGCCCAGTTCTTGCCTCCATTTTAAACAGCTCGCCACCGTTGGTAAGACCAAGCTAAATTCCTCCCGACTCAAAATTTTTGTTTTTGTTTTTGTGTGTTTGGTTATCAGCTCTGAAAACCTCTCTGTCCCTTTCTTTGCCTTTGTCAGAATCCCCCACAGTGATGCTGGCAGCTGGTAGCTTCTCATCTCCCTATGAGCACCTCAGCCAGCCAGAAACAAAGCGCATGGTGGAGCACTACACAGCCTATCTGAGCGATAACACACGGCTCATCGCCAACCCAGGCCTCAAGGTACACCGCAACAAAAATGCATGCACAAACGATGCCTTCGTTAACGTTGTTTGAAATACAAATATTTATATTCATGACTCATACTGGCAATAAATATGTGCCTGTAGAAGAGAGAGGGATTTAGGAGAGTGTTTCTGTATTAGGTAATGAAGCTCTGCATCTTTAAGGAGGGGACAAAACCCCCATGTGGTTTTGGCAGTCAGTTTGCATTCCTGGTGTGGGGGTGGTGGGGTGTAAGGGGTTTGAACTCAACCACACTTGCAGCTCTGATGCCCAGGCATGTCTTAAGGCCCCCCTCATGTGACCAATCACTCCTTTCAGACGCTCTAAAAACAAAACAAAAACAAAAAAAGCAACACAGCAGTTGTCAAATGTCTGTCACATGGGCCAGAACTATCCCGTAAGAGGGTCCAGTCCATATCATGTGACGATCACTTATCGCTTAAATAAATTCTCATTGATGCACTTGTGATGGCTAAGGCATGCCAAGTTTTAGGAACAAGATAAGCCTACTGCACATAAAATGTGGTGCAACCAAAGAATACTGTGTTTTTGGACTAGTTGCACCAGTTTAAGAAATGCATTATAAAGAAGAATAAAACATAAAGTGGAACCTCGGCGTTCGAACGTCTCAGAACTCGTACAAATCGGACTTGGACCAAAAAATCTGAGTAAAAAAAATACCTCGGACTTTGACCTGATTCTCGGAGTTCGAACACCCAAGCAAAGTAAGCAAAGCCGAACGTACCTTCAACAGGTTGCCGAGTGAAGCCGAGCAATGCCGAATGCTCACGTTGCAGTAGGTGAGACGACGCGCTGCTTATTTCTAGTCAGTCCTTCACGAATGCATTTGGATTTTTCCACAACAATTTTCTTCGCCATGGGCCCAAAGAAAGACAATAGTGCCAGTGGAAGCAAAAGAAAAACGTGCAGTGCTACGAAACTAGTGTTTTTCCGATACCATTTTTTGCCTCCCGATACCGATTCGATGCTTTGCAGTATCGGACGATGCCGATACCATACCAATACCTAAAGTTTTTTTTTCTCAACATGAAAAAGCTGCCCTGCCATTGGTTTAGAGCATTCACGGGCCAATAGGATATCTTAGATCAGCATGCAGTGAACATGTCACATATCAGTAAATGTTGTGCACGAGCAAGACACAATATGCTGTATCCAAAGTCCTATATTAGCCTTGGAATTAATGGTATCGGCATGTTACTTGTTAGTAATCACCGATACCGATACCACTGTTTTAGTGCAGTATCGGGGCCTCTGGCGATACCAGTAACGGTATCGGAACAACACTATGTGAAACCACAGTAGATTTAGGAAGGAGATTATCGCGCCGTTGTAACTACTTCCGTAAATACCAGTACTTTTTAAAGAAGTGAATTTTTTGTCCCGAATAGACTTGTAATTATTTGGAACAAAACAATACAAACAATTTGGAATAATTATTTAGTTTATTACGAGTTTGTTAAGAAAAATGAGCTGAATGTTCCCCATGAAAAAAATGAGTTTGACATCGCTGTAATACAACAATGAGATTTTCTTGGTGTATTTAAAGGAACACGTGACCTGTTTTTGCCAAATCAGAAATCTTTTTTTTTTTTTTTTCCTGTTTCCTGAAATGAATGTCCCTCGCCATCACCTGTTTACCTTCTTGTCTGTCCTCTCTCACACCCCCTCCTGCACCACCACAGTCCTCTGTCAGGAACGAGGTTATGGCGACCAGTCACGTCACGGATGAGTGGATGACACTAATGGAAATGAGTAGCCTTAACTGCTACATTGTGCGGCGTTACATAGCAACACCCAGTGGGGTGCTCCGGATTTACCCTGGATCGTTGATGGACAAAGCCTTTGACCCCACCCGCAGACAATGGTGAGGCTTACTTTGGATGAAATGAAGGGGCAAGTGTGTTTGTGTCGGCGTACTGAATGCGTGCCCAATGATTTTCACTCATTGTTGTGTCAAGATGTTGTAAATTATTTTCTCGTTATTTTCTGACAAATTTTATTGAATAAATGTATCTGTTGTATACCTTGTGCTGTACAAAAATGTTGCCATGCTAAATCACATAATTTCTTTCCAGGTACCAGCACGCTGTGGCTAACCCTGGCCTCATCACCTTTACTGGCCCTTACTTGGATGTGGGCGGCGCAGGCTACGTTGTTACCATCAGCCACACCATCCATGCCTCCAGGTAAGAAGATGGATGCTTTACTTTTTGAACTACAAAGCGCAGTGGCCCCTGCAAGAGGATTTCAGATGTTCAGATTGCGTGATTGATTATATTCCAGTAGATAGATAGATAGAGAGAGAGAGAGAGAGAGAGAGTATTGTGTTCTCTTGCTATAAAAACATGGAGTCTATTCTTTCATCAGGGGAAAAAAAGTACATTTCTTCCTGTTTCCGTTTTCAGCATTTAGCATTAGAATATGGCTAAGTTTCATCATTATTCACAAATCTGTTTAGAAATGTGGGGAAACGGCTTGTTTTCGACATGGCCCTGGTTGATTTTGTTTATGCTGCTGCCACCTGCTGGCCGTTTGTGTAATTACTCCCATTTTTTTTTTTTCACCCGTTCACTGCAGCTGAGAGGCTGCATCAAAGCCGTCTTATGCTCTAGCATAAAAAACATAAAAATGTATAAATACGTCTTTGGGACACGTAAAACATTTAAAATAGAACGTATTCATACGTTTTTGGGAGCAAATGCGTTAAATAGATTTGTTAAAGCGACTTTTGAACAAATTTGCTGCATTTCGAAGGTTTTTCTTTTAATTTTAAACAGAATAGATAGCTTTGTTTAAAAATTCTAACAAAAATTGCAGGAAGCTTCCAGGGTCATCAGCATGTTTTTAGCTAAATTAAAAAGTAAGCAAGTAAATAGCTCCCTAAAGTTTTCTACTGTAAATAAAGTTTTACAAAATTTCAACATGTTTTTTTTTTTTTTTTTTTTTGAGTAAAAAGTGTAAGGAGTTTCCAGTTTGACCATCATCTTTTATAAAGTAGAAATTTAAATAAATACATAAATGAAAAGCTCCCTGTATCCCAGCGAGCGACAAATGCATGCAATTGTAGCTTATTTGGGGTTTATTTATTTTGGGTTTTCGTCAGGGTTCGTAAAAGGCTTCAAAAGATCTTCGCAGACAGTGAAAAATTGTCTGAACATGTTAAAAATTTCTTTGCGACAAGTAAAAACTGTCTGTGAACATCATACAAATCCTGATGAAAATGCAAAATTCGCAATGCTCGCAAGCATTCACCGCTCAGTGAGATACCAGCTTTATCGGCTTTCAGATTCGGAGAAAGGCCGATGACAATATTGTAGCTACAACTGTTTACTAGGAAATACATAGACAGTATCTGCAGGTTTAATAAATCGAGATTAGTGTGGCATGTTTTGACTTAACATGGTGTAGTTTGTCTGCGATTGGCTGGCAACCAGTTCAGGGTGTCCCCCGCCTACTGCCCGAAGCCAGCTGGGATAGGCTCCAGCACCCCGCGACCCTTGTGAGGAGTAAGCGGGTACAGAAAATGGATGGTGTAGTTTGTATGAACTGCAAATGTGCAGTGAGTTTATTAAGGGAAAATAGTTGTGCTATATTGAAATGAAGATGTTTTTACCTTTTTGTGCCCCCGGTTATCTTCCGTATTCCCTTTGTAGTTCTCAGATGGCCCCTGGCTATGCAGTTGCCGTGATGGGTATAGACTTTACCCTTCGCTACTTCTATAAAGTTCTGTTGGACCTGCTTCCCATTTGCAACCAGGACAAGGGAAACAAGATCCGGTGGGTAGAAAATGTCCTGGCTACAAGATTTACATGCTGTCTTTTCTCTTCCTTGTATGCGTTCATGCTTCTCTTCTTACTCTGTTTTGTTTTTTACCGTCAGTTCTTATCAAATTCCTCAGTTTCTTCTGTTTTTTTGCATCAGTGAATTCACAAGCGAAGAAAAATGAAAAGAGGCGAGAGGAGATAAGCTGATTATCTTGGTATTCACGTTGGAGATGAGCCTCTCTGTATCATCTGCCCCACATACTTTCTTTAGGGTTTATGTCTTCTTTTTTCTTTTCTTTTTTTTTTTTTTTTAACTTTATCTGATGCTTTCACTCCCTCCTCCCTGTAGTTCCCCTCCCTGTCTTTCTGCCCCCAGCCGCAACTCCTTTCACGTCCTTTCTGTTGTCATTGAGAGGGCATGCAAAATAGGATTAAGCGAGAGAGGCTGAAAGTGTAAAGGAGCGGGTGGGATTTGGCAGAATGAGTGCAATTAGCTGCTTGGTCCAGCAGAGGAGGGATAAAACAACATACCATCTTTTCTTTTAACTGATATGATGACTGTGTGCGTGCATGCTTGCGTGTGTGCGTAATATGTGTATATATATGTTTATATATATTTATATAAGGGGTGTCTGGCGATTACATTTTTTTTAAATCATAATTAATCGCATAACTTCAATAGTTAACTCAGGATTAATTGCAAATTTTCTATCTTCTAAATGTAATATAATGTGATAAAATGTACAGTATTTTTTTCCATTTTCATGCTCTTGTTAACATATAATTGGGAAAAAAATAAACTATATTATATTCTACTAAATAGAAATATTGCTGCATCTTTTAGTCATTGATACAGTAATTTCATAATAAGCCATAAAATTGAGTTAAAATTAAAAAGATGTACTGTACTGTAAAAACGAGTGTGATATCGATTTGTGTTGAGGTCATTTGTCTGCCACTAGATGGCATAATTGAATTTGGAAGACGTTGGTGACAGCTCAGTGCATTCTTCTTTTCATTTTAGGAGCTATCTAATCTAACTTGAAGCAAGTTGTGAAATTCTGCACATTTTTTAAATTGTAAAATACAACTTGACCCCAGTCTCCACAAATCTATTCATTATTATTAAATTTATTACTTCTAAATTTTGACGTGGATGTGCCTGCTGGGCTGCCAGTAGAATTCCCCCAGTACAGGCTTTCCAAGTAAGGGGCTGGCATTAATCAAGCGTCTAAAAATAAATAAATAAATAAATAAATAAATATTTCTCATTTTCACACCCCTAATAATAAGTTGTCTCTTGTAGGTGCTTCATAATGGAGGACAGAGGTTACCTGGTGGCCCATCCCACTCTCATTGACCCAAAAGGTCATGCCCCTGCAGAGCAACAGCACATCACACACAAGGTATAGAACCCAACACAAGACGCCACCAGGACACAAAGCTAAATTGCACGTTAAACGCAAACAGATATATACGGTAAAATCCATGAACACCACGACTGTTTGTGCCATTTTGACTAAATAAATATTGTATAACAATAAAATATGCTGCTATTGACAGGCACATTGACAGATTCTTTATGCATAAAAAAAAAAATAGAAACGTGATAATTATTAACATAAAATATTTTAGTATCTCTAATATGTGTTAAAAATATTTGAATATATTCTTTTTTTTTTTTTTTATTTCAGGAGCCATTGGTTGCCAATGACATATTGAACCACCCCAACTTTGTAAAGAAGAACCTGTGCAACAGCTTCAGTGATCGCACTGTGCAGCGCTTCTACAAGTTCAACACAAGCATCATGGTAAGAAAGGACTGGGAAAAGGAAGCCTTTGTAACATGTGATGTAACGCCGCCACCTTGTGGTTGTCTTTGGTGGTACAATGATGAATTAGATTCCCTTTGTGCCTGAAGCCTTCTCCACTGCCAATTCATTAAATTGATCCAGTGATTGTTTTTCCTGTGTTGTGGATGCTGTTAACTCTTTTCATATTCACATTCACACCGACTTTCTTCCTCAGGGGGACCTAACCAACCTTGTCCACGGCAGCCATTGCTCTAAGTATCGTTTGACTCGAATACCTGGCACCAACGCCTTTGCCGGGATCGTCAACGAGACGTGTGATTCTCTGGCCTTCTGCGCTTGCAGCACAGTGGACCGCCTTTGTCTCAACTGCCACAGGTACCATCACACGTCACATTTACCTCATTCAGTTTCCAAATTTGAATTGCACACATTAGTGTATTAAAGAAATATTAAAAATAATTTTAAAAAAAGCCCCTGTTTCTTCTTTTCGGACTCATTAAAGCTACTCTATGTAGGATTTCCCAAAAAAATATCTTAACAATAGCCTTTTTATTTGACCATTTATGACTGAAACATATTCTAATTAGTAGATCAACATCTTCGCTGTTCACAATGGGTACTCCTACAAGCCTCTGGCCAGTATTATTTAGGAAGCGTCCGGTCCGAATCCTTCGAATTTCCCGCCCTCTGTCTGCGGGATGTGACGTCATGCGCGTCATCGTCAGTTGTTTCCTGTCGCGCGAAGACGGAACTAGTACAGATTTTCGCTGCCCCAGACACCCGCTGTTACTCCGCGGAAGGCTGCTTAAAAAAAAAAAAAATGAAAACAATGTCAAGTGCCAAGAAAAAATAAATCTAAACTTGATAGTGACCGACGTCGGGCAAGACCGAGAGTGAACATTGGTTTGACATTTCAGCGGTGGAGAGAGTTGAGCTCGGACTTGGATTAGAAAAGTGATTCACAGCTGGCTTTTTTTCTTCTCCAAAAGGTAAGAAACGAGTATCTTGACATTTAGAAGAAAATGTGTTGTTTTCAAATAGCAGTAACCTCAAGATCGATCACTTCTCGGTCGTAACTATTGGGGTGAAAGTGAGGTGGACGGCAACATTTAGCGTGAAAGGGGCGGCAAAGTTGAATGTAGTAGAACAGAATGACTTTATGAAGAACAGACGTTCCATTCCGCAGCGTTTCAATCAGGCTAAATGTTGCCTTATTTTCCTCCGTGAAAACAGCCTATTGTAGCTACATTATGCTAACGGAATGTGAACGGTACTACTGAATGGCGATAACATTCACGGCCGTATCACACTAAGTAGTGAATGGGTCTATATGTTTTTCACAATCGTCAGTTTCCATAAATGACAGCCCACCTTTCGGCTCATGCACAATGACGCTAGCCTGGGGGCGACATACACTAATAATGACTAGAATCAGGTTGACGTCCGTCGAGCGGGATGACTACAATATGTAACTGCATATTAACATCGGAATGAGGTCCAATTAATTGACGTAATTTGCACATCGTTTTGGAGTACAGCACAGGACTGGACTTCGACCGACTAAAGCAATATGATCTGCACGTCCCGTGGACATCAATTGTTTAGTGGGGATCGAGAGTCTCATCCCGTGAAGTGGCCAGCTTTGTATAACATTATAAAACTTCTTACCTCTGAAAACATAGTTTAATTGGATATGAAGAGCTCAGTCTTCAGTATTGAGGTCGTGCACGTACGAGTGCGCGCGTGTACGAGCGTGCAGTTTGTTTTCGGCCACAGGTGGCAGTAGAGATTTGAAATTTTAAATCTTACATATAGCTGCTTTAAATCACTTGTTTATTTACATTTCAGAATGGAGCAGAATGAGTGTGAGTGCCCATGTGAGTGCCCTCTGGAGGTGAATGAGTGTACTGGCAATCTCACCAATGCTGAGAACAGGTCAGTCATGTTGAGCCACATTACATTTACACTACTTCTCTTGTAAATGATAAATCTTTGTGATTGTCATTCAATATATAAGATCACCCATTTTGTATACTTGTAAAATTTAATGCAAAAAAGTAAGCTATTGTAACAAAACTAAATAAGATAACAGTTAATGCTTAAAGAACTTGTATTTACTTATTTTAAAGAAAGCTTCTATCATTATTAGAAAGCTGTTTATGGAAAATGTCTATATAAAGATTCAATTATTTGCATCTGGTTCAGAGTCACACAATAAAACAAAAAAATGACAAGTAAATAATGTTAATTAAGCCTACCACAACTTTTCCTGGAATGATTTTATAAATTTTAAATAAGACAGAAAAAATATCTTGGAATTTCACAGTTTTGTTTGAGCATAAAAATTAACTGCTGTTTACTTTTCTCCATTCAATATTGTCATTTATAGCTGAATGTACAGACATGTTTTAATAATACAGGAAAAAACTTCATAAAGCTTGGTCAAACACATTTTGGGACTGTTTTGGAGAAAGTTTTATTTGGAGTCATATGGGGGAAGGGGGCGGGAATGCGGACTCTCCATTTTGTAGCAGATTGACAGCTGAATATAAAATACGGCTGAACTGTTTGGTCCAGAACATGTCAACGCCCAATGTCCAAGAATTAGCACATTACTAAAGTGTGATTATCATTCTTGTATATAACCATGATGTTAAGTTTTTGAATTTCTTTCATTTGCCTCTTGCTCTTCTTTGTGCATGCGTATGCTTGTTGAAATGTCAACAGACGTATGCTCCATTGTAAATGTCTGGGTGTTTCTTAATTGAATGTTCTTCCTTCTTCTGTCTTTGTCTCATTTGTCTTCCTTTCTTTCTGCCAAACTGTCCATCATTCCGTGTTTCTCACATCTGCTTTCAACCACCTCCTTTCATCAGGCATCGCAAGTGTCATGTCCGCCCTCGCTTTCAGAAAGACGTGCAATTACTATTTTCCTGCATCAGATATTTTTTTCCCTTCCTTTTGTTCAAGTCAAGGAACAGTTCAGCTCATCTTTTGGGAGCTCTTTTGCATTCATTTAACCGCTGCAACACAATTCATGCTAAATGCGTGTTTGACAGGAATCCTAGCTGTGAGGTACATCAGGAACCAATCAGTTTGAATGTGATCGATCCCAGTCTACAGGACACGCTGCCTCAATGTATCAACTCTCGCTGCAGCCAGAGATACAGCAGCAGGTGAACTCACGTGCATGCAATTATCTCGTTAGTCATTCGACATACAACCAAACAATGTAGGCGTTTCTGTTGATTTGCAAACATTGGAATAATAATAAATAAAACGACTGTATTCTGTTTCAGCGATTGTTTTGGTGTTTTGGATTGCGAGTGGTGCATGGTGGACAGTGACGGCAAGACCCATCTGGACAAGCCGTACTGTGCCCTGCAGAAGGAATGTTTTGGGGGCATTGTCGGTGCAAAGAGTCCATACGTGGACACCATGGGCCTCCTCGGTGAGTCAATTAATGATCTTTATAACTCTTAAGATGTTTGCAGCGCCAATAAACAAAAGCATCCTTTTTATGGTGCTGCAGAAATGTTTTTGTCAACCACAGAAAAGCAATAAATGACACTTCCTTTCATTCACTTCTGAAATGTTTTGTTCTTGCTGGCAAATTGGTACTCTGCAGTTAGATGGTTTTAGTAAGCAAAATGAATTTCACTTTCCAACTAACTCCTTTCTTTGGATGTCTCCTTCAGACGAGGAGGTGGCATCTCTGAATATGATTAAAAGTGCTCCTGTGGGTCCGGTCGCTGGGGGTATTATGGGATGCATCATGGTGTTGGTATTGGCCGTGTATGCGTACAGACACCAGATCCACAGGCGCTCGCATCAGCACATGTCGCCACTGGCGGCACAAGGTACGAAATTATGTTAGACATTTGGTTAATAAAGACATTGCACCAATTACAAAGTGAAATTATGTCTGTGTCCAGTTGATCAACAATGTTATGTATCTGTAAAATGGAGTGGATCTGATTAATGTGATTTAATAGACTTGGTTTTTTTTTCTTTACTACAGTTGAAAACATAATTGATAAAGACTAATTTATCCATTGAGAGAGATATTTTTGATGATGTCACACTGAAAACTCATAATACATATTGTGTTATTGTTATAATTGTATCAAATTGTACATATCAAAACAAATTGATCTGGATGGTGAAGTTCTGTAGGTTGGCAGCACCAGGATGCCACAAAACGGCAGCAATTCAATACTTCAATAAAGCTACTCAACTCACTTGAACCTATTCCAAGATGGCAGCAAAGCAATATTTTTATTGCTTGAGCTTCAACACAAAAATAGCAAATAGGTTGAATGAGTTTGTTAGACCACCCCCCCAATCTCCACCCCACCTGAATGCATTTCACTGTAAAAACAAGAAACGGTGTTGTCGGATGTGCCTCTAATGCTAATCGGTTGTCACAGTGTTTTTGAAACATTCCTAGCTTTTACATGCAGTGTGATACATCACAAATGTTCATGTTAACACAGAATCTGTCTTGCATTCTGACTCAACTTTCAGAAATGTCAGTGAGAATGTCCAACCTGGACAATGAGCGAGATGAGAGGGATGATGACAGTCACGAGGACCGAGGCATAAGTAAGTTGTGTTTATGGTATAACTTGACGGGGATGTTGCTCATCGAAATGAGTGTAAATAAAACATTGAGTTGTGAAGAGAGGTACTCTGTTGTTTATTAAAAGAGATGGTATGTATTTTTTGGTCACAATTTTAAAAAGTTCCCAGGTGTCTTAACAAAATTCTTCTGGCAAAATATACATAGGATAAGGAAGTAGAGTACACTTAAAGGGAAGGTCAACCCTAACATTTTCTTTACAATAATATGTCCTATTCGCCTTCACTAGTGTAAACATGACATTCCGATTAATATTACATTTTTGGAACATGAACTAAGCGGCAAAAAACACCTGCCAATCTCAGGCAGTGGCCATTTTGGTACTTGCTTTCGACTGAAAATTACATCACAGTTGCTCAAGGCTCAGGTAACAACCAATCGTGGCTCACCTGTTTCTGAGTTTGGTCATGTGACATTCACAAGCTGAGCCCTGAGCAACTGTGATGTCATATTCAGTGGCAAAATGTCCACCACCTGAGATGGCTAAAAATGGGTGGATTTTGCTGCTTAATTCATATTCCAATAACACAAATAATCGGAATTGGAAGTGAGGCCGCATAGAACATTTTTAGGTTGACATCCCCTTTAATATTCATTGGAGTGACTTTTGTGGTGTTACTGGAGAATTCTGTTTTGTACTGGCTAACATACTATATCTCCCCATTCGGTCAGCAGCCACAAATATTTGATTGTATTCTCACTTGTTGAGCCAGCGCTTCATCACCAAGCCACTAATTTACACTTTGAATTATACAGTAGACACATTAGACAAATATCCCCATAGTAAGTGCTGGTTATCATAAGCTAACACTGATAGCAATTTTAGCTAACGCTAATCTGTGCTAACAGTTGAGCTTTGCTTACATTTTAGCTTTGAAATAATGTTTTATTGTAGTCTGACAGTCATTTGAGAGAGGGACTTCTTTAGTGAGCCTCACTGCCAAAACATGGGCAGAGAAACTTGGTGTAAGGGTGGTTATTTTGTAAAATATGCAAATTCTAATGATACTCTTCGCCGAAATTCCAACAGCTTGCATACAGACGCATTTTAGAACAACAGCAGATAATAAAAGATTTACAGTTTCAAACATTTACAGCTGTTTCACACTTGATGGGTTGGCAGGCTTTCCGTATTTACTATTTGCATAAAAGCAATTAGGTCAGTTTTCCACCGAGTGCCCTCTGAAATATGTTTGTGCTCTCCTTACTTTCAGTTAGCAATACTCGATTTATTGCTGCGGTGATCGAGAGGCACACCCACACTCCAGAACGACGACGGCGGTACTGGGGAAGATCTGGAACAGAGAGTGATCACGGTGAGAAACTTTACTTCATCTTTCAATTTTTTTCATTTTTTATTATTTGCCTTCTTCACTTTTTCACTGGATGTGTGATGATGGGCCTGCAGTCCCTGCTGAGACAGTGAATGGTTAGCATTGCTGCCCCACAGCAGAAGTCCATATATGGGTATTACGTTCAAGAAATATACTTGAGAAATTATGGTGCTTTATGTTTGCGGTTCTATACTGTTCATTTAGTTTTTGAACATATCCTATCGGGTGTGCATGATGAACAGCATCAAGGCTCTCGCATTGACTGGATGTGGGTGGATGGACAGTTCCTTTCACGTGGGCTATTCACGCCCACGGAAGGCATCACGCTTCAGAGCGTCTCTGCTAGTTGTTGCATAACTGATAATGACAGTGAACAAATGATAAAGAGAAGTGGGAGAGAATCTTTTGGCGCAGTGTTAAAGAACGTTGCGATGAAGCCATCGAAATAAACATGTTGCGTAATCAGGATGAGGTCATGTTGACTGGAAGCTAAATGGCTGCCATTCATATAGCAAGTCTCTCTTTGGTACACAGAATGCTCCACATACAGTACAGAGTTAAGAGTGTAGAGTAGGAAATAGTTGAGTGGCTCACTCAAGGACACTTCCACTCGCCACTTTCTCCCAAGATGCAAAAATGATGAAAAATGAGACATCTGAGTGCAACACAAAGGCTACGAGGAAGATACGTTGGAAATAATCAAGTGAGAGGGTGGGCGATTGTTAGTCCATCAGGGATTAAAAGCAAATGTCGACATTTTAAAGTCGCTGCTTCTCTGCGCTGGGTCGACAAAGGTGTCCTCCTACAACCTCAAACTCTTTTGATTCTCCATACCATTCTTGTTTACACCCTTCATTTTACAAGTCTAATTTGTATGTAGTTTCATTAAAAGGGAAAGTTGACTTTTTAATGCCTTGTATACAAAAAGAAAAATGGTGATTGATTGTCCCTTTTTTTCTGAAAACATTCCCGTTCAGAATTTTTGTTACGTAACATTTTATGTACCATGTGTCATGAAATGTTTCCTCCATGGGTAAATGGCTTTTAGTGTCTTTTATGGCTGCAAACTTTTGCTCTGCTCAAGTAGAAGCCAGTGTAGTCATAACGATAAGCTCCGCCCTGGTCGTCATGGTAACAAAAGCCAGATTCAGCAACGTATGCAATTTTTCATTTGCTTGAGACGGATCCTGAAAACAGACTCATTTCAGCAAGACAAGTATTATGGTGTGTAAAGTGTGACCCATCTTGATTCTTGGATAATTTTTATGAAAGCATATTATCAAGTTGCCTGTAAGACCAAAATGACCATTTCACTTATTATAGCAAATATGCACAATATTCATTTATGTTGAGAGGATAAATGATCTTTGTCAATTTTAAATAAGTTTTGGGGCGGGTACTTTTGTGTGTACAGACTGTGTTCCCTTTTTTATCGCGGGTGTTACGTTCCAAAAGTTACCCGCGATAATGAAAATCTGTGTTAATTAAAAAAAAAAAAAAAAAAGTCCCGTTAATTATATATATATTTTTTCGTTTGTTTTTTTGTTTTGGTATGATTTTTACCTCATTATAAATGCTTTTTCATTCATCATATGTTCTTTTTTCATTTACATTCATTTTTCCATAATTTTTTTTATTTTTTATTTTTTTTATTTTACAGCACAATATTTTTTTTCCTATTTGTTTTTTTCGTTTTGGAATGATTTTTAGTTTATTATGAATGCTTTTTCATTCATCATTTGTTTTTCTTTATTTTTATATTTAGAATTATTTGTTCCATTAAAAGTTTTTTTTTATTTTTTATTTTTTTTATTTACTTATACAGCACAGTATATATTATCTATCTCTTGAATGCAATCTCACGGAGCGACGGGACAGATACCGGTAGAAAGGTCTCGTCGAGACGAATCCGCGGATGCCTGTATGTCCCCGGATGGACGTAGGGTTCGAGAGATACGGCCAGGCAAAGACCAAAAAATAAATAAAATAAAATAAAATAAAATAAAAAAAAATAAAAAAATCACGCTCTAAAAAAAATCCACTAAACAGCCTGCAAAAGATGAACCTACGATAAATGAGGGAACACTGTATTTGTGTTCTGATCTCGAGATTGTTTTCAGGATTGATTGTTTGAATGCATCACATTGTCAGCCTGCCAACAATCACATTCATCACTGGTTGTCCTGCTGGCCCAGTTAACTGGCATGCTGGCAAGACTTTCGATGACCTCCTCAGGCTTGAAAAGGAGAAAAACTGTTCATGAATAAACATGGACATCCATGTTATCGTTGTATTATTGTGTGGCAACATATGGAGGAAACAAGCCTGGGGAGGGATTCCATTTGGGTGCCAAGAGTCAATGCGCACGTATCGCATATGTTCTTGTGTTTATTACTGCTTTTTAAGTGCTCCCGTTTCTTTTGCAAGCACAATAAATTGGACATTTTTGGATCAGGAAGGATTTTTTTTGTCGCAATAAAAAGCACTGTTAAAAAAAATCCCTTAATTAGCGAAGTGAGAAAATCTTCCAGATAATGTTGTTCCCATGTCGTTCTGTTGAATCCACTAGTGGTTACAGCATGTCGAACGAACTACGTACTTAAATCGCTGTTGCAACTGTCAACATCCCATGTACACTAGTTGACAGTTTAAGCGTGATTTCTTCATCATCTGTGTTGCAATTGGTTCTAACAGGACAACTGTTTCGTTACAAAATTGTTGGCACCTTTTTATGGAATATTGTTGCCAAGGAACTAGGTTGAAGTGAGTTGAAGAGTTTCATTAAGACCAAAACAGTGCTTTGCCACCATCTTGTGGCATCTTGGTGTTCAAGGAACTGTGTTGAATGCCGATTCTCATGTAGACAAAATGCTCAGAGAAATAGACTAAGTGCAATTTCTGGAGAAATTGTGTGGGAATGCTGAATGCTAATTAATAGCTGAATGTTAAGATTTGAACGCATGTGGAATGCTTATGAAGTTAATTGAGAGATAAATTATAACAACCTTGTTGGACAATGCGCTTTACCACCTGTGCCACCGAGCAGTATCAGACACCTGGTAAGAAGTTACATGTATGGAAGTGGGTGTGGAAAGTGATACTTAGAAAAAGTTAAACGTCTGTCCCATTGAAAGTGAATGGGGAAGGGTTGATGTTTAACATTAAATTGTGCAAATACTGTAAGTAATGTGGACAAACAATATATACATCAGGAGGAGTGAATTTTTGAAGCTAGTTGAAATTTAAACAATGTAAATTGTAAGTATTATGTGGGAGTTGTTAGGCGGCAAAAAAGTGTGGAGAATAAAAATCACAATAACATATGTGGGAATGCTATTCCCGCAATTATTTTTTTATTATTTAGTTTTGAGCTTTTTTAATGTAAATTAATTAGGTTTTTACAGCATGTTTGTTAGTTATGGTGTTACTATTTGTTTTTTTATTTATTTATTTATTTTTTATTTTTTGAAAATACTTTGTTTTAGTTTTTATTGTGGTAGTTTTATTTATTTATTTATTTATTTATTTATTACACAGTATTTGTAGAGTGCAAGATTAAAAAAAAATGTAAAAAAAAAAGTACTGTACACTTTCACCTTGCTTCTGTATGGAAATAGAATAGAATACTTTGTCTGACATAAATGGTGACAGAAATTATTTCTTGGCCAGGCACTCACACATTCCTATTAAGACATATTTCAAATCAAAAACACAAGAATTACCAGAAGAAAAAAAAACACATTACATCTAAAATAACCACCGAAAACTCCTTTCTGATTTCAATTGACAAAGTAGAAAATGAAGCATATTTTTCCTTTTATTTTATTTTGTTCAAGAAAGTGTTTTTTTTTCTTTTCAATTTTAATTTTTTTTCACATTAACTACAATAACCTTGGGTTAAATTGCACAAAAAGTTAGGCGCAGTTACCGTCGTATTAGCTGATTTTCATTTGACTGTTTTTATCCTTGTGACCTCGAAATGTCTTTAATACGCGATTACTTTAATTAAATATGAAATTGGGTTACTGTCAGGTGATATAGGGGGCGAACTCTGTCAACATGGCGTCCTGATTGAAATCTTGTGGTGCTTTTTGTGCAGGCTACAGCACCATGAGCCCTCAAGAGGACAGCGAGAATCCACCGGGTAACAACGACCCGCTTTCGGCGGGCGTCGACGTTGGTAACCACGACGACGACCTGGACCTGGACACCCCGCCTCAGACGGCAGCTTTACTCAGCCACAAATTCTACCCCTACCGACACACGCACCTTCACCCGCTGCACACGCACCACCTCCAAGCGGCCGTCACCGTTCACAGCGTGGACGCCGAGTGCTGATCCAACAAGATGATTTTCTTTTCTTTTCTTTTTTTTAACACACTGAAAATAAGCAAAGTATTTTTTATTGACTTTATTTTCGGAAGGACCTTCTGGACTCTTTTTAAGAGCAACCTAGAGAAGATTTTGGGCAGTTAATTGGAGCAGCTGTGAGCGAGCGGCGAGCCAACACCAACACAAAGCAGTGGAGCCACCAAGTTTTGACTACTGGACTCCCAATAACATCATCTACATTCATAAAGAGGAAGTCATTTACGTAAATAGAAAATTATATCATGGTAAAAGATTTTTAAGAATACATATTTATTCATGTTTGCCAGACAAATGCAAGAGCTGCATCCGAGGATATGATATTTGTTTACACGCGCGTTGTTGAGACAATTTCAGTTTCTTCACTGTCTCATTGGTTCATGTCTCCATGAAGCCGGATATCACGGTTATCGAATGAATGCTAACCATAATTCAACTGGAACTATTTTCTGTGTATACTTTCTGGACTGAACGTTCTTTCTGTCATACAACAACAACGAGGTTGGCTTTCCACCAGTGTCACGACGAGCGGAACACTTTCTCACACTGCTGAATTTTTTTTTTGTCTTTGTACTGACACCTGCAGACTCTTGCGACATGTGTACTGGACTTGCAAGTTTCGAAATGGCCAAGTTGGAAAATCCTTGTTGACGAAGAATGGGAAAGAAAGATGCTGCTGTTTTACAGAGGAGAGCTCCTCTGTGGTTAACCACTCAAAGTGTGGATGTTTATTTTTTTTCTGTGTGGTGACAGGAAGAACTTGTTTACTGTGCGTTTGTGTGCGTTCTCATTGAATGAATTGTTGTATTTTTCCTCAAGATAGTACGATAGAATATAGTTAATTAATCCACTTCTAGTTTTCCTCCCGATGAAGAGTCACATGACGTGATGTGCGCTCAGTGGCTTTGATTGTATATGTGGTCAAATTTTTGGTACGAATGTCTATTATTTTCCAGAGATTCCTTATGTAGTGGCGAGGAAGAATCCTAAATAGCTATCACTCCGTTTTTATCGTTGCCAAGTAAGCCTCTGATGTGGGCTTGATATGGAAGTGTGTTCATGGTGTATCGCTATATTGACGATGCCTTGGATATGTTTTAGGTTCATTTTTCTTTAGGTCCATATTGGATGGAAGTCACTACTTGGAAGAATTCATACTTACTCACTTTTAAATGAGACTTATAGTTTTACAAAGTTTTATTGTCTTGTTGTCGAAGCTCCCAAACGTTATTGTAGATACGGAAAGAGAACGGTACATTTTTTTATGCAGATAAATAAGTAAAATAAATGAATAAGCTGAAATATGAGCAATGCAAATAAGCCCTACAAGCTTTTCATTTTCGTTATTGAGGCGTGCGGCCCTTGTAAGAAAATAATTGGCACACATGCTGTGAGTCAGTCAAACTTTGAAGTAGGAGGGGCCACAATGACAAAAAAAAAAAAAAAGTCCCAATGTTGCCAGAATAACATTGCATCTACAGTACCGTATATGAAGACAAAAGTGTCATGTAAGGAAATAAAATAAAAAAAAATTACGAGAATATAGCTGCACTATTTCCCAGAGGGAGCCATCCCAAAGGGATCAATAAGTCTATTAAGAGCATAAACTTCTAAATGTGCACTCATATTACAATTTTTCCACACCTATCACTAACTAGATTTCTCTCAATATTAAAACATTATTCTCGTAACGGTGACCTAATACGTCTTTGGAATCTTCTTATGTCTGCCTTTTTCCTTATGAGTGTTTTCACAACTCGAACTCAATGACTTCACTTTACTCATTGGAGTTTACAAGTCGCAATTCCAGTCCAAGCAAACTTCCAGGGCAATTATGTATTTCTTTTTTTGTATGTATTTTTAAAAAAAAAATTTAGATTGTTCTTTGGGCATTTTTGTTTAAATTGTCAAAGGTTTGTAATCAGTGTTCAGCAGCTGTTCTTTATGCTGTTTGTGTACAGATGTAACATTAAATCATGTACTGAAGGATGTACATCACCCCCCTCATGTACTGTATCATATCAATTTATCAAATTGAGATTTATTTCAATGTGAATGTGATAAAGTTCATTTTACATTTAAATCTGTGTTGTCTTTCCATCATCTGTACTTTTCCTAAATACAGTGGAACCTCCGGTGTAGAATGCTTCTAAAATAATAATAATACATTCAGACACAGTAATGTTTTTGTAAGAATCAACCATTGCAGAGTTGATTTGTCAATGTTTAATCTGGTTTAGCTTTCTTCTGCCCCTAGATAGTGTTACTATATTCTGAAAATATTCACTCAACCAAAGTGAAAACTTTTGCCGTGTTTGCACTTCTGGCAGCAGGTGGCAGTAAAGTCAGCATAAGACGCCTGCTCGAGTGAAACAAGTCGTCGACACTATTTTATAAGCAAACATGACACCAAAACCAACATGACAGCGAAAGAATTCTGGACATGGAATTTTTGAGCCAAATGTTATATATCTATTTTTTTTTTCATCTTAAAATACACTATACTTTAAGTAGTTATCTCCTGATTGAAACATTGTTTACCCTAGAGGGGGGTAGCATCATCTCTCTCTGTCTCTGTGACTCTTCATTAATTTGTCGAGCACTGTTGGCCAGGCTCAACTACAGGCGATTTCGCAGTATGTAAGTGCCACATCTGGCAATCTTTCAGAAGATAAACTGCACTCATTCTATGGCTTACAACTCATGCGGGGAAAATCATCTGGGCCACTTGTAACTGTAATCCTATCAAAACGAAGCTCATGACCATATATGAGACAGGTGGTCATACTGGAAATTGATTGGTGAAGTAGGAATCTCACCTGCTGAAGTTTGGTAGTTCGTGAGTCACATGGGTCAATGCGTGGGGAAGCACAATGTACCATATCCCGACATTTTACTTTTTCTCTCTACGTCTTTTTGAACATCCATCCATTTTCTTGACCGCTCTTTTTGAACATGTTTGGGGGTTTTGTTTGGTTAATGAACACAGCTTTAAAATTACCTTCCCACAATCATGGCCTCTGACTTTGTCCTAATTACATTGTGCCTATGCTAATGTTTAGCTGCTAAACGGATTTAATAGTTGATAAATGACATCATTGCGTAATTGATTGATGAAGAAGAAGAACAAGAAGAAGATCAGACAAAGTCGTGAGTTTATTTTGTTGTTTGGAGGGGTGTACGTAGCTGTGGGATAGGTTGAGTTTAGATCAAATTGTTTGGACTTTTGAGAAAAAAAAAAAAAAACACCTACAATTCAACGTTTCAAGAAAAGTACAATACTTTATGTTTCAAAAGTCAAACAACAATCCATAACTCAAACATAAATGAACAGAGAAAACCTTGATACCTTGACTTGAACCTTGACTGATTTTTCTTCCTTTTAAAAGAAAAAAATATATATTTGATTTGGCTTTTCGTGTGTTGAACCTTTCATTAGTGTGTCCTCTAACAAAATAAATGTGACTTAAACTTTAATGTAGTACTTGAATTGGACTGGATTCTTTTCATTGCAGAGAGAGAAAAATGAATTCAATATATGAGCCAATCTCAGATGTACAAATTTCCTCTAAATGGCGCTGCAAAGAAACCTAACATTTACCATGTACAAGAAGTTTGTTATTTTGGTCTTATTTCTAAATGTACACAGAACTTGAATGAAGGGAGAAATACTGGTGGAGTAAAATTTACTAGAGAAGCATTTTTTTTTAAGCTCATTATCTTGAGTGACACACAACAAGATGGTCCTCAATTTGTGTTGCAGTACAGTCTTCCTGAATGAATGTGATGTCCACATGCATGCATGCACACATCTGCCACTTTAGTCGTGCCAGCATTTTCCCAAAATGTTGACACAAGTTTATTGTTGTGCAAATGAGCGGGCGAAATGATCTGGCTTCATTTTCAAATGCTCTTGTGTAAACTGTCCCTTCCGCTCCCATTGTCACCCGTATATATTGTTAATTGTCCAAATCCGGATTTGAGGATGAAACCAGCGACTGCACAATAATCCCGCAGTATCGCTGTCATGCTCATGGACCCGTACCAACGAATGTTCTTGCCTCCTCTGCTGTCACTAGTGCCTGACTTGACTTTGCCAAGCAAACCCAGTAAATTAGAGCACAGAGCTCAGTGTCCAAGACCCCTTGGGTCATTTCACTCCCTGCTCTGCCAGCAAGTACAGCAGGCATGCACTCACAGCATATTTCCAAGCCCTACTTTTCCAAAGTCGTCTGGCTACAGTCATCATGCATACCGTGCCTTGATGAGGAACTCTTTCTATTAGGGTTTTCACTATCGAATATTTTTAGAATAAATTATACTTTTGAATATTACATTGATTAATCAAATTGGGTAAAATGTTGGCAAATCAACCCCCCAATGCCTTTACAATAATACCAGTACTCCAGACACAGTCACACAGGTAACAACCAATCACAGCTCAGCTTCAGAAAACAGGTGAGCTGTGATTGTTCATGACATGAGCCCAAAGGAACAGTGCTGTCATTTTCAGTTGACATCAGTGACAAAATGGCCACCCTCTCAGATAGAAAAAAAAGGGTGGATTTTGTTTCACAACTCATATACCAAAAATTTTAATGAGAATACCGTGTTAAGACTAATACGGGGCACATACAACACATTATTGTAAATAATTTTTGGGGGTTGACTTTCCCTTTAAAATGTATTACAAATAATCCCCCCATTTACTGTTTATTAACCATTATTGCTGTTTTTTTTGTTTTTTTTTGTTTTTTTTTAATTATGCAGCTGCACCACAATTAATCAATTTCACATGAAATTGATTGATGTTTTATTCATCCACTTTTTTTTTTTTTTAATTGATTCAGTTACTGGTTCAGTTTTTCTCCTACAGTAAAAGTAGATATTTGCAAATGTCTTGTTTTGATTTAACACAAAAGAACATCAGTCTGCTTTCATGAAGGACTACAGAAAACAGGTTGGGTGGAGGCTGGGGGGTGGGGGATGAACGCTCTCTATAAAGTCTCGGTTCCCATCGTTCACATTGAAGGGCTGTTCAAAAGACTCGATTCGTTCATCACTAATAAACCAGCGTCCGGTTTAGGCTTACGCAGGGCGGCTGACACATCAGTGAAAATTAGGGCTGTCGGCCATGAGTCCGGACGTCTGACCACCCTAACAGATGTGGATGGATAGATGGATGCTAACAGATATTGTATAGTAACAGATAGATAGATAGATAGATAGATAGATAGATAGATAGATAGATAGATAGATAGATAGATAGATAGATAGAAAGAAAGAAAGAAGGGGGGGGGGGGGGGGGGGTTATATTCTGGTCCAAAAACAATAATAAACCCTGACAAGAGTTTGAGAGTGTTCTGATGTCCACTAAAATGAGGCCATCAATTGGACAGGGAACTCCCCATATTATCTTCTCCATGTGTTCAGGTCAGCTGTTTTTAATAGGTCAACCCCAGCATCCCTTTCAGAGAAAGTGCTACACAAGAAGCGTTAGCACTGACACACTCAATTTCCCATCCTATCCAGTTGGCCAGACTGGACCACAGAGTGAGATGTCTGCAATCACAGTGGAAGTCGACACCCGGATACGTTAGCCATCAACTCCTACACGCAAGAACCACTTTGCCACTCAGGGTTCACTCCGGGCTCTTTCCCTCCCCTTCTCTCCCCCCGACGCCCACCAAGCAAGCGCACACCAGGTGCCACTCCGCCACTCGGCTCACCCACGCCTTCATGCTCTCAGTCCCAGCGAGCGTTTTCCTCTCTGTACTCCCCACCCACTTCAAAATGCTATGAATCAATGGCTGACAGGCTCAAACACCGACAGGGCTCTGGTTTATCAAATTGGTGAGGGACTAGCAAGCTTTTCGACTTCATTTGTAAAGCATAAGCCAATTTTACTGCACAGGTTTTAATTTGTCCCAACACCTTCAGAGATGCAGTTCGGCTAATGATTTTGAGCAGCTTCAGGTGGTTTTGCTGTTTGAGTTATTTTATGGTTGTGCGTGCGAGTGCCTCGGGGAAATGGGAAAACAATAATGATTGTCTCGTAGGAATTATGTTCAACACTTTTAAAGAAGGGATTCATGCATTTAAAAAATGAGCCTGCGTGACAGACAAGTCCTTGGCGTCTTGTCAGAGAACAACTGCTCAATGATTCATGTCCTCCAATCTGTCAGCACGCAAGATCGTGCTGTTTAATATCCTTTTTGGATGTGATTGCAGCTTATATGATTCTCGCTAAGAAAAAGGAGACCTTGGAAAATGGACTCTTCAATGGTTTGTATACAAATAGTTATCTCTGGAGTGCTCGCTCAAGTGTAAAATGAACAGATTAGTGTTAATTGACAGCATTAGTTGTGTGGCGCTAGATGTTGATGTGGTTGCTGCTGTTTTTTTCTGTTTTCTACGCATGCAAACTGAAGCCTCGGAAAATAATTAAATGGTGAAGCCCATTTATCACAGGGTTCCACGTACTATATAAAGGTGTGCAAATGTGGGCTTGTCTGTATGAACCAGGGATGTTTCACAGAATAACATCACTTTAGCATCACCCTTGATCTATGCGATGACTGTGTTCATCCCAAACGTGTCTCTTTTAGGGGGTTTAGGAGAAAATCACCCCCTCACGTGAAGAAAAGCCCAGATCTGTAAATTGAGAAGTAGTTTGTTTGTTTAAATCCTGTATTTAAAAAGGGCATTTTCCTGAGTGAAACCGGCAGACTGCACCTTTAAGCCATTGAGAAGTTGACTTGATGTGTTTCCGATCATTGTCGTGATACAGAACTGAAATGTGCTTCAGCTTGAGGTCACAAACTGATAGCAAAACATTCACTCTCATGATTTTCCAGTAAAGCAGAATTCATGGGTCCATCAATCTCAAAAAATCATTGAGGTTCTGAAGTAGGTAGAGCAGCCCCACCATCATCTTGATCACACTACCACCATCAGTGGTGTAATCCAGGGTTTACGCAGGTATACGGTGTATCCCCACTTATTTTTCTGTCAGTTTTGCATCTACCCACTTCTAAAACCACAGTTTTGTGTCTATGTTGATATTGGCCAGCAATGGTTTTCGTCTTTCTAAGACGAAAACCATTGCTGGCCAATACCAACAAAGACGAAGACACTGGACAACAATGACCATGGCCGAGTTGGCCATGGTCATTGTTGTCCAGTGTCGGAACCAAGGGAAGTTCTTCAGACATTGTCTTGGGTTCCTTTGAGACCTCCTTGATGAGTCTTTGCTGTGCTCTTGGCATCATTTCTGTAGGTTGGCCAGTCCTGGGAAGGTTCACCACTGTTCCATGCGCTCTAAATTTGTGGATAATGGTTCTCACTGTGATTCACTGCAGTCCTGAATCTTTAGGAATGAACGTTCCAGAATGTTCTGTTCATGATTTTTTTTTGGATCATGGCATTTTGTTGCAGCCTTTAGAGATCTTTTGGCCAACTTCATTTTATCAAACCGGTTGAATTTTGGGGGTTTCTTTGGTGGTTAGTGAAAATGTGATTACCCACATTAAATGCGTTGATGAATACGTTTATGCATTTGTTGTATTTCGTCATCCACACTGGTTGATTTTGGACAGAATTTTTCTACGATGAAATGTGCAAATGCAATAGGAGGCAAATAATGTAATAAATAGAGTGTGATTGTATGCAGATGTTGTCAGCATATATCAGTTCAATGTTAGATTTCTCTCACTTTGTTCATTGGTGAGTAACATGCATTCAGTTCTCCTTATTCCGCCTACACACTGTGCGATGGAAACTAAAGCCAGATCAGTGTTTACAGTTATGGACCGTACTGTGGTGAACCGAACTGATCTGTCCCTCGTTATGGAAACATGTCTGAAATGCCTTCTGTCGTCTCTGTATGTTGACCATTGCTCACTGGACTGTACTCGGCCCCATCTTCTTCCAGCCTCATTCATACATACAGTCCAAATACAGTTCAGTTAGTTGGCAATGTGAGATCATTTTCACCCACCAACAACTGTGACTGTCTGGACCTTGATCTGCCAAGAAACACTTCGCACAGATGGCAAGAGAGAACATAGAGGTTGGAAGATGGGGTTTGATTTCAATATCTCTTGAAAGACCAGGGTATAATTGTGCTGGAGATATTTTGTAAGTGGGTTGAAGTGTGCTTCCTGACATGTTAGTGGGCCTATGTGAGTGTGAATGTATGATTATACAGCGTTTCTGTGTCTGTCAGACACTCATGCAGCCTGCAGAAGCTACACAGGCATTGTGAGGGCTCTGCAGTGTTCCCAGTGTTTGCCAGGAGCAGATTTCCACCCTCCGTGGGCAGGCATGCTCAGTTGGCTGTTAGGTTGGCATTCACTTCCTGACATGGATAGAGAGAAGAGACGCACACAACCATTCATAGTCACAATATCCGTAAAGGCAAACATGAGCCTCAAGTGGTTTCCAAATATGTGGAAAACAAATTGTTCATTGGATGTCACCACATTGATATCTATTTTTTTTTTTATCTCCCATATCGTATCAAATGTGCATTTATGTTTTTATTGTAAATTGGTCGAAAGGATTATGAAGCCCTCAACTCTTTAAATATGCTATAATCACACAGATCATACAAAATAAGCTCAACATGTAGATGTAAGAGTGAGGGGGCTGTCTGCACAAATGAGTTGGAGGTGTCAATGATGTGCTTTATGGCACCTCTTCAGATATGAAACCGGCAAATCACTTGTATATTTTGTGTGTCAAGTTTGCTTGCAGTTATTTATGTGCAATGTGAATGCAGGTTATTGTTTCACGTTCTGTGCAAATAAACATTTATATTTATCAGTTGAACCATACTGTACATGTAAATAGACAGTCACAAAATTCAAATATACTTGTTGACATTAAATCAGAATAGGGCAATTGGACTTTCAGTGTCATTCAAAATAATAATAATAATAATAATCATCATCATCATCATCATCGTCATCATAATCCATTCATTATCTGAACCACTTATCCTCAATGCCTCAGATTTATATAGCACTTTTCAGGACACTCAAATACACTTCACAATGGATACATTATTCATGTACTCACACATTCACACTCTGATGGCAGTAAACTACATATCTAGCTACAGCTGCCCTGGGGTACACAGTAAATTCTGTAGCGTAAATTTGGCTCTATTTAGAGTGGGACCAAATAGACTTCAGTTATAGAGTAATATATTTACACTTGGAAGAGAGTAAAATAAAGCATTGAAAAAACAAATAAAAGTCACTCAAGGGTTGAGGAACGAACTCACGACCTTCAACTTGGGTGACAGTCGATCTGCTCCCTGAGACACACAGCTCCTGTTGTGTGTTAGTATATCGCTCATGTTAGTTGGAATCTTCCTAAGTCCAACACCAAAAACAGTGATTTTGGTCTCCTCTTGGCGATAAGTGAACAGTAGGAGAGGCATACCTCAGGTGGTAGTGTGGCAGTCTTCCAAACCGAATGTTGTGAGTTCGTTCCGCAACCCTTGAGTGACTTTTATATTTTTTAAATCTTTATTTTAGTCTCTTTCAAGTGTAAATATTTGCTGATATACTCTTAAACTGAGTCTACCTGGTCCCACTCTAAATTAAGTTAAATTTATTCGAAATAGAGTCAAATTTACTCTCCAAAATTTATTCAGTAGCCAAAAATTAGCTCTTAGGTTCAACTTCAGGAAGGTTGGTGACCCTAAAGGCTGTCTGTCACTTCCAGCATAATTGTTTCATAAAACCAGTTTAGTTCTTTACATTCTCTTTTACAGTGTTTTTGTATTAAACGTGTCACTTTACAGTACAGTGCCATAGTCAGGTAACACAAATATATTTTTGAGGGTAGGACCGAATAAAAAAAATAAAAAATAAATTTATTAATTTATTTATTATTTAAATTGTTTATTTTGTTGCATACTGCATTGAGCGTTGAAATTTTGCAATAAAATATTGTTTATCAAGTTTGTTGAGCGGAGTTTTTCTGTCTCACTATCACGCACAAACGCACACTCAGCCGCACACTTCATCCACTTCCCACCTGCTCGCAGCCTCTCGCTCTTCCCGCTCACTGAGCTCACTCTGCTCTCAGACATCTAAAATGGCGGCAGCGTCATCCATCCAGCCGCCGAACGTCCACTCCTCTCTAGCCCGGGAGAGTGCACTTTTCCCGGTGAACTGCCCCGAGAGCCAGCAGCCAGAAGATGAAGAGGCGGCGGCGGCGGCGGGAGCGCAGCCCGCGGAGCCAAGGACAAGCCTCCGTGACTTGCTCGAGCTGGAGCCGGAGGAGATAGAGAAGAGGCTCGCCAAAACTCGCCAAGATCTTAGCAACAGGCGGAAAATACTCATTAAGAACCTCCCGCCCGACACGACTAACCAGGTAGAGTTGTTTTTGAAGTTACAGCTGGCAAAGTCAAAGTCAGAGTAGAGCGGTGCGGTTCAAGTTGAAGAAGCGCAATATGTTTTAAGTGCGTCCATGCAGTGCGTGCGTCAAATAGTTTTACTTGACGCTTTTCGTCCTGCAACTGATAAATGGGAGTACATGTCATCATAGATCAGTATATTTACATTTTGTTAGTGTGATTGATTGCACGTAAAATCTGCCTGGTATCGTGACAAGTGCTAAGCTGTAGTTTGTTCATCCAAAAAGTCGTTTGTGGATGCCGTACCATTCATCCACCAATTCGTATACCAGTACATATAGATTTTGATTTACATTTCACATATAAGGCAGGGTTTTTTCAATTTTTAAAAGAGCAACTCCAACAATGGTCACCAAAGCCTGGGTCAGATAATTTTTGTGCTTATATGGCCACATTTGATTTTCGAAATGGACAGATGCATGGGGCCAATTTGTTTAAAGATGAGATGTAAAAAAGTAAGTGATACACAGTAACAGTAAATAATTTTTTAAAATCATATTTCATTAACCAATTATTTTATTAAATAATGTTAAATGTAGCCTACATGTAACCTGTAAAGTGTTATTGTCAAATGAACCATATAATTATTTACTGAGGTTAATGAATAACCAATCATTAACCAAATTTAGGACAAAAAGCAGCAAATATTACAACACTATACTATTACAAAACTGTAATACTTCTAATTTATGTGGTCAGTGGGTTGGATTAAAAATCAAAGTGCATCGTATCGTAGCCCCAGGACCATACTTTGCTCACCCTTGCTTTTTAGCTCAACACTTTTGATGTGAAATGAATGTCTGAAATTCCTCTTATGCACTGGTATGCAAGAATTACTCACATTTGATCTCTCAGCTTTGATTTTCTTTTCTTTTTATGTATTTCATTCAATGTTTTTTTCTGTTGGATGTCGTCCTCATACAAACCTTGCTGAGACAGTGTACAGGGATTTGTGCTGATCCATGCAGGACTGTTTTACTGCAAGAGGAGAAAAGGTGTGATAAAAGAAAAAGGAATTAGATGAGGTAGAATGTCTTTCTCTGCATTCTCCACTATGTCAGTGTGTCAGAACCATTGTGATATGTGTCGGCAGCCTGAGTAAAGCGGCATGATGACTGCCCTGCTGAATGTGCACATACTGTAAATCTGTCCAAATATTTAAAGGAATATGTCTGTTTTTGATATTGGGTGCTGTGACTTACTGACTGACTGCAGTTCTGTTAATTGCACAAGCTCTTATCCTCTCTCTCTCTCTCTCTCTCTCTCTCTCTCTCTCTCTCTCTCTCTCTCTCTCTCTCTCTCTCTCTCTCTCTCTCTCTCTCTCAAACTGTCCTTTTCATCTGCTTGGTCATTCAGTAATGCCATTTTATGCCGGAACAGATTTGCTGTTAGGGAGTTTGATATACTCCCTCTGTGGTTATTTGTATTGTGATTTATATTTATTGCAAATGCAGTCAGAAATAATAAGGTTTTAGAGGAGACAAAGAGAAAAGAGAACAACGCAATAAATAACAGAGAACAGTAACAACAGTATATGACAACAGTACGTTACATAAGAGTTGGATTCTGTTTTATGTGGACGAGCAAGGCAGTACTATGCAACAAGTAGCAAAAAGGACAGAATGAGACAGGATAGGAGTGGATGGGACAGGACAGGGGTAGTGAGCTCGGTAGTGCTACCGGTGTGGTGTGAGAGTCACCTGAAAATAATTTGTGTTATTTATTTTTGCCTTACTAGCTTGTCCTTACTAGCTGCATGTTTATTGTTTTGTACACAGTTGTTCATTAGCAAATTGCATTTCACATGTACAACTTTTGGAAAGGCCAGTATATATTGCAGTTCATACAAAGTACTGTATAGTTAGGAATGGAACATTAAAGAGGAATGACAACCTAGCAAAATCAAAATTTGTTATTGACTGACAATAGTGAGGGTCGTAAATGAAAAACAAAATCAGCATCATTAACATAATTCTCCATGAGATTATTGATGTATGGAAGGATGTCATCATGGTCCTATATATACTAACTCAACTCAACTGTAAGTTGTCTGATGAATCCTCTGTCTGACTCCATCTACTATCTACTTACAGTATCCGCAGCCCCATTAATGAAAGCTTTAATGCATTTACTGCTCATGTGTTTGGGCTTGAGTTTAGTGTAAGAGACATCTGTTCACATTATAGGAAGCATTTGTCGAATAGGAATCAGGAGGAAGAGAGCAATCAGTGACATAAGCATGAAGCAATATATACAGTACATAGTATCACATAAATAATATTGAATATTGCAATGTGTGATGCACCGAAATGAACATTCTTTGCCAAAACCGAAAATGAAGACTCTAAGATCAAAAATCAAAACACTGAAAAAAATTATAATACTGTACATAAAATAAATCAATAAACAAATCCTCGGCTGGGTGTTTTTTTGTTGTTTTTTTTAGCTTGGCCACCGTTTGGAAATATGCTGAATCACATATTCAGCATATTTCCAAACGGGTTAGTACATTTTCAACATTTTCAACGTGATAAAGTAGTTGTACAGTATAAAGACACTAAATATTAAATAATCACGAACACTTCAAGTTTTATGTTTTGAATGTAGTACTGCTTCTCATTGGGCCACCACTCAAAAAGGCTTACATGTCTAACCCTGCGTATCAGCCTGAAAACATTTGTCACCGAAACAACACCACCAAAACAGGACATGCGGGGAAATGAGCCCAGAGCTTACGTTTGCCTACTGTGCCAGTGGTCACTGGAGAAGGACTGCTTCTCCAGTGGCCGTGTAAGTGTGCACATTGTTTGGAGGGAACCAGAGAGCTTGCACTTTGGTTACGTTCACACTGCAGAATTGTGATCTTTTGTCAAGTCCCATATTTGTATGTACTTGTTGACATTCCAAAAACAAATCCATCCATCCACCCATCCATCTTCTTCCGCTTATCCGAGGTCGGGTCGCGGGGGCAGCCGCTTTAGGAGGGAAACCCAGACCTCCCTCTCCCCAGCCACTTCAACCAGCTCCTCCGGCGGGATTCCAAGGCGTTCCCAGGCCAGCCAAGAGACATAGTCTCTCCAGCGTGTCCTGGGTCGTCCCCGGGGCCTACCGCCGGTGGGACATGCCCGGAACACCTCTCCAGGGAGGCGTCCAGGAGGCATCTGAACCAGATGCCCGAGCCACCTCAGCTGGCTCCTCTCAACGCGGAGGAGCAGCGGCTCGACCCTGAGTCCCTCCCGGATGACCGAGCTTCTCACCCTATCTCTAAGGACACCCTGCCGAGGAAACTCATTTCGGCCGCTTGTATCCGGGATCTCGTTCTTTCGGTCACGACCCACAGCTCGTGACCATAGGTGACGTAGATCGACCGGTATCGTATTTTGGCTCAGCTCTTTTTTTACCACGACAGACCTATACAGAGTCCGCATCACTGCAGACGCTGCACTGATATCCGCCTGTCGATCTCTCGCTCCATCCTACCCTCACTCGTGAACAAGACCCCAAGATACTTGAACTCCTCCACTTGGGGCAGGATCTCATCCCTGACCCGGAGAGAATACGCCACCCTTTTCCGACTGAGGACCTTGGTCTCGGATTTGGAGATGCTGATCCTCATCCAAAAACAAATATCACCTCAAATGCAAATGGAATGCATCCTATTCCTCACGCATGCGCGCAAAACAAGATGTCACAAGGCGCAGTGTTTACAGAAGTAAATATGGGCGTTGACGGGCTCATCTTTACAGCTTCCTCAGTCCTTGTTCCTCGCTCCTCCTCCTTATGTTAGCCCCTCCCACCAAAAAATCCCACCGAGGGAAAAGGAGATTGGCAGCGGAGTGAGGCAGATATTGAGACGACCGTCCCTCATTGAGATAATATCCTGGAGACTACAACTAAAAATGACATCACATCATAGTGTAATATATCAACCATCTCTATGGCTCAATTATTACTATCGCCACATATGGACAAAATTGTAAGTACCCTTCTAATAGTGAAAGATATAGTAAAAATAAGTAATTTAATATTAACATTTATTGTATTTAATCAATGAAAATGAGAAATGTTTTTGAATTACGGTTCATCAAATTATTTTTATTAAACAGTCATGAACAAGTCTGAAAAAAATGAAAAATGATGGTACTCTTTTGTTTGACAACCGTTGTGCAACTACTGCAATTAAACACTCTCAGTAAGTATTTTGGCCCACTCTTCATGAGCAAACTGCTCCAGTTGTCTGAGGTTTGAAGGGTGCTTTCTCCAGACGGCACGTTTCAGCTTCTTCCACAGATGTTCAACAGGAAATACTGTAGATCAGAGCCCATACGTCACAATGTTCCAATTTGTTGATCGAACCATTCTTGACTTTTTAGCTATGTTTTGGGTCATTGTCCTGACGCAAGACCCATGTCCTGGACTGAGGCCAAGCTTTCTGGCACTGGGCATCACATTTCTGTCCAGAATACCTTGATGGTCTTGAGAGTCTGAGGTTCTTGAGGGTCAGAATAATTCTGATGAAGCACAATTCACAAGCAATGTCTGATTTTCATTGGTTAATACCAAAAATATTGTCCAAGTGTGTATGCTTCATGTAGTGGGATTGCCACTATAGCAGTAACAACAGCAAACATGACCACAAGTGCAGCACAGGAGAGCAAGGACAACTTACTTGGACCTAGATTCATTTCAAAGTGCATCTTTCACGTCGTCGGGACCCGCGGGGTTTCCGCCGCTGCCGCAACTGCCATTCAGCACGGAGGCTACAAACTAGATCACCATGGCGAATAAATACATTGAAATATTGAAATCGTCGGGCCTCTATCTCCGGAATGCTGAAAAGCTTTCGTCGAGATGAGTACGAGGTTGACCTCACGTCCCCAGTAGGACGTACGGTTCAGGAGATACGACTGTCCAAAGACCTCCAGGAGTTATTTTCAAAAACTTAAACCGCCTGCAATGGTTCCTACCCCGAGTAAAAATTGCTGGTTTGTCGGCCCTCTATCTCCGGAATGCAATGTTGCAGAGTGATAGCTTCGACAACGTTGGAAAGCTGCCATCAAGATGAGTCCGCGGATGCCCTTATGTCCAAGGTAGGATGTACAGTTCGGGATATACAGCCGCCCAAAGACCTCCAGGAGACGGATGATTTCAAAAACTTACACTGCCTGCAAATGGTTCCTATCCCAGGTAAAAATTGCGTGTTTGTCGGCCCTCTATCTCTGGAAAACACAATGTTGTGGAGCGATAGCATCGACATCGTTGGAAAGCTGCCGTCAAGATAAGCCCGGGGATGCCCTTTTGTCCAAGGTAGGACGTACGGTTTGGGAGATACGTCCGCCCAAAGACCTCCAAGAGACCGATGATTTTGAAAAACGTACACTTACGTGTGCTCCAATTGTTGCTTTGGTGTCGCATTAAGTAGTACAAGAGTCTATGTAGCTCGTATGCTGTGGAGTTTCATTGCCAGTCTGTTGCTTTGGTTGATCCACCACTACAGTATGTCATTCACTGTACAGTATATTGGAAGAGTGTTGTTAAACCATATCTATGAAACAGCCCATGTCATTTCAGAATTAAATACTGCTCCAAATGTAAATACTATGCTACAAAATAAGTATCATAAAGCAAAAATAATAAAAGATAATGGAAAACAGAGTAATATAGTCCTGCTCTCATTACAATCCAGCTGGTTTACAAAAAATTGCATGCCACTTGTTATGGGTGTGGCTGGCGTAGGACTCAGAAGTGGACATTGTTGTGAAAGTAACAAACAACAAAGTAGCAAACAAATAAAGAAGCAAACCAATGGATGACCGGCCGTGGCAGCTGCTGAGCTCTCAAAACATTGAGGAGTCAAAGTTCAACCAAGAAAAGTAACAAAAACTTCAAACAAGGGACTAGTAAAAAACTTGGAATAATTGGAATAATTTTAGGCAGAGTGTACAACCAGTACTGTGAAAGTCACAGGACGTTCAGATGAGGAGTGGAAATTAGACCAGACCTTAAAAGGAGCCCAGCACACCTGGGGTCCATTTCACAAAGCAGGGTTTAGTGAGAACCCTGAGTCAATAAATCCTGAAAATATGGGAAACTCTTTTCATTTTTTGTTTGGGAGAGGGAGGTAACTGAAACCATAGAAAAAGAGGTAACTCTAGCCCGTTTCATAAAAAGATGTAATTCAAGCTCTCGGTCATTTATTGTAATAACAGTCTCTGGACCTAACCTGGGCCCGGTTGTTCAAAACTCGGTTATAGCTTTAACCATTGGCTAAGTAGATTTAACCGACCGTTAACTTTAACGGCACTGTTATCTTGTTGTTCAAAACTCTGTTAACTTTAACCGGCTGTTAACTTTCTGTTAAAGTTAACATACCTAAGGACCGCCGCTAACTTTTTAACAGTGTAGTTAACTACGTGTTCGTGGCTAATGCTGCCTTAATGATGTCCACTGAGCGTACGAAAGAGTCTATCGAGGGCTTGACTTTGATGTTGGTGATTATTCTGATGAAGAGTTAAGCACACGTTACCTCTTAGCAGTAATAAAAATCCAAGTCTCATGTTGAGTCAAAAGAGAAAGAATAAAAATTTGTTTTTTAAGACAAGTTCTAAAAATGGACAGAAAGAAAACAAAAATAAAGAAAGATTAATTAAAAATAAACACATAATGTCACAAAAACTCCTAAATTACTTCAACAATTGACTGATTAACGTTTTGGCGAGTGCCAGGGGTCATTTGGATAGTATCCATTCCTTTCGCCGACCCGGAAGTAAACAAAAAGAGGAATTGTGGGATATATCGGTGTTAACCAGTGACATAAACGACACAGTTAACTTTGACGGTGCCGGTAACAAATGGCGTAACTAACCATGTTTTGAACAACGCATATTTACTGGACGGTTAGTTAACGGCGGGTTAAGACTTTAACTGACGGTTAGGGGTTAAACTGTGGTTAAAATAACCGAGAACTGAACAACCGGGCCCTGGTCGGTAGCAGGTTTATCACAATTAGCCTTGCGGTTTCCTCCGTCCCCGGTTCCTTTCAGCCACACACTACAATTAATTTCCACATTCATTCAGTCCGCTGCGGCGACTTTTTGCGTAAATACGCCTGTAGTCTATAGCATAAAGTCCACTCTTGTCACGAACATGGCATGTCTTTTTTTACAATGACCCTATTGATGAATGTGCCGCATTATTGCGCAGGGAATTAAATATTCGTCGTGAGATTGTTATCAGCCTGCACATAGATATGTTTCCATTTCCGAACAGTTATCTTTTTGAGTGGTACCGTTTCATATTACAGTCCATCATCTACATACACAACTTAATCAGTCCTTACATCTGCAACATTACCAGCCGTAGTCATATGCGCTTACATTGCAGCTTTGTGATTGCAAAGGATTACATTTATACTTATGTTTATATATACTCATTGACCCGAGCAGCAACGTTCTGCCTCCCTCTATGGTGAGCTGCTGTGGTGTTGAACTTTTTCTCTAATGACCTGTTCAAATTTGCCATATGATCGATTAAGATTTTCAGTTGAGAGGGGGAAAAAAAACAACAAAAAACAAGCAAACACGGAAGCATAGGGTGGCGCCGCACTCTGCTTCCCCGTTGCCATGGTGACCCATCAAATCGAGGCTCCAATGATGTGGTCTTTTTAGTGTAGTGGTAACTCCAGGTAAAACTATGCTGTGTTGATAAATCTACCTCAAATAAGCTGTCCTAGAACCGAAAACGCAGAGTTTCCTATCTCTGGGTAGGTCAACTCGCTGTTGAGGGTTAGTCTCAGTGTTTGTTGAACATGCTTTGTGAAATAGGCCCCTGGCCATTCCAGCCCTGAAAACAAAGGGTGGTAAACACAGGAAACAGAACTGCAATGATTTCAAAATAGGAGGAAGCCAACAATGACTCAAAATATCACTGATGTAAAGAAAAAACATATTACAAAACATAGTATAGGATGAATGGATCCTTGGTTATAGTTACTCTGTGAAGTATCCTCATATTTCACTTTTCCTGATTAGTGTGAGAGTAGACCAACTGGCGGGTCGTAGAAAAAGGATCAAGGAGCAAGGAGGGTTGCATTTTAATCAGGCTACTGTACATTTGCATTGCAGGATATGATGCCCAGTTGAGATTTTTTGTTAAATCTGATCTTTATATGTTCCCATCACAAAAACAAATGTGACTTCTAATGTGGACGGAATGCGTTATGAAGTGCATAAAACATGACGCACAAAAAGCACAATGTCACGTCCCGGATGCAGTGTTTACGAAAGTAAATATGGCCCAAATTAATCGGTCTCAGTCCTGAAACATTTGTGCCAATCAAAGGTATCTTCTTTTCGCCACTCTTTTCGGCTCCTTTGTCCATCCTTCCTTCAGACAATTGTGACATTTATTGCCTTTTCATCTCATTTCACTATTGGCAAATTCTTAGGTTTTGCTTTTTGCTCCTCTGTTCACATGCTAGCACATCCCATTAAGGGGGCATTAGGAGACTGACAGTCAGGGGAGCAAGGCGGGAGGAGGTAGATTGTTCCTTGATGTCATTTCATGAGGTTTACTACACTTGACGTCACATTAATGATATGTGTCAAAAATGATCCGTCTGTATGGCAGATGGCAGAATTCTTAATATCAGCTCTTTATGCTTTATTAAAGTGGGATAAAAATCTAATATGAAATTAACAGTGTTACTCTTCACAACAAGTACGATCGTGAGTAGTCAAGCCAAGACCGACAAACCCGCCCACGCTCATTTCATATTTGGCTATTGATGACATACAGTATAAGGTAGTCGTCCTACTCCTACCAGAAATGTAGTTCAGCACTCCTCATCCCACATAAGAAAGAGGCCAAGGTTGGATTTTAATAAAAAAAATAAAAAAAATAAAAATAAAACAAAACGGAATTTACCGGTAGTTTGAAACACTTCTTTGAAACCCTAACCCTAGTTTGAATTTGAAACCCTACTTTGACCCTCAACCTAGATTAAATCCTACTTTTAAATCCTAATCCTAGTTTGAAATCCCATTTTGAAACCTTTAACCCAATTTTACAACCGTAATTTGAAACCCAAACCCTCAGTTAAAATGGTAATTTGGTGGAAAAGTGATTACTGTTTGTAGTTGGAACCTTCAGTTATAAAGCACATGTAAAGACACATCCATCCATCCATCCATCCATCCAATTATTATTCCGCTTGACCTGATTAGGATTGCAGGTGACCTGCAACCTATCTCAGCTGAAATGCATTAAAAGGTGGGCTATGTCATCGACTGGTTGCCAAACAGTTGCAGGGTACGGCTTATAGCAAACTGAAATTGTTTTCCATGGTCTAGTAAGAAATAGTCTAGATTATGACTAGAAATGTGATGAAATTGTCTTGATTAATTAACTATTATTCAAGCAATGCATATGGTTTTGAAAATGTTGGTCCTCCTTCCATTCACTTTTTTGACAACATCACTTAGCAGTGCATAGTCACAGGATAGGGTGGACAGCAGCCTAGCCTAACTGATTTGTAGGGTACATATTAAGAAAAAAAAAAATGTTGAAATTACATACCGGTAACTATGTAAAGATTTTACGAATTGACTATTTCTGAAAATGTGTCTGTGAGCATCATAATTCTTTAACACAACACTGAATATGTTTAACATAGTGAATGCGGTAGCTGTATGTAATCTTGACTTGTGAGTTTTCCTGTCTGGGCGGCAGACCTGGGCCTCATCTTGTGTTTTCTCTCTGTAGCATGTCACACTGTCAGTGGGTCAAGGACACCGTCACTGCTGCTAAGGAGGCCAAGGGGTGTGTAAAGAAAGCCCATCTTTAACACACACACAAACCTGAACCCGATGTTTATTAGCCACCCCATTTATTACATCCCAACTAAGAGTAGGTTTGTGTCTGAAATTAATTCAAAGTCTAAGCATTTTCAGTGTGAACATAGCACTAAGAGGACAAAAGAAACTACAGTTATACATCTGTGTTCTAATTTTTCCTACCCCCTATCAAAATTCCCTCTACACCAGGGCTAGAGTCTGCGACTAAATTAGTCACAAATGTGGCCTGTTTCTCAACATGTGCGAGTAAGAACTTTCATCTGGTAGTATTCATGCGAGTGCATACTGTACATTTTAATGTTCCCACCAACACAGGCGTTGTATTTAAAGGCATTCTGAATAATATTGCATTTGTCGAATATGAATTAAGCAGAAAAATGCACGTTTCTATCCATCTCAGGGACTGGCTATTTTGCCAGACCTTAAGTTTTCTCTTCAAATAGCATGTCTGCCATTGCTTCCAAACGTTCCTTGACCATTCCGGAGTTGTCACGGTCTTGGTGTTGGTTGTGGACCAAATGCAGAAAGACGTCCAGGAAGTAGTGATGTGCTTCTCGGGTCGAATCCCTGAAGCGTGTGCCGAGTAATGTAGATGAGTGGTTCATGAACGGCGATTCAATGCGTGTGTCGATGACGTACGTGATGACGTTTGAAGCCCCGCGAAGCGGGTGTACCACGTGACTGATTCAGGAAATGATTCGCTAGGTTTGAGTGTAGTTCGAAATAAAAGCGGCAAAGAAAAGCTATGGATTCCCCTTCACTTTTTGTGTTTTCGGGTCCCTTACTGCGGTACTTCTTTGCATTTTGCATTCGATTTGACCGACGACGACGAGCTTCTTTTTTTGCGATGGAGTTCAAGGAACCAGCAAGAAAGAGAAGAAAATATCCCCAGAGTTGAAAATCCCCTTCAGTACTGGGAATCACAGAAATATGCGCTTCCAAGTTTATACAAACTTGCTGTCTCATATCTATGCACCCCTGCTTCATCAGTACCATGTGAAAGAGTTTTTTCAAAAGCAGGTGAAATTCTATGCACAAAAAGAAACCGCCTGAGTCCAAAAACTTTGGAAAAAATATTGTTTTTAAATAAAAATGAATAAGCACTTTATTTTACCTCATTTTTTCACATTTTCACTTGTTGCATAAGCACAAACATAGACAAAGTAACACAGAACAATTCATGTTAAAACACTCTTCAAATATATATTCTTTTGTATTTCGAGCATGATTTGCACCCCACCATTTTATTGCATGCACCAAGCATGTTATACATTTTCTGTCCACATGATGGCGTAGTCGAGGAAATGAATCATCTTGAAGCCCCTACGTGTGTGTGAAGCATTTCACTGCAGGGCTTCATTGCTTTACGGGGCTTCATTTTGCCATCACTACCAGGAAGACAGGTTTGCCCACACAACGTTTAATAGACTCGACAAACAGACAGGATTACCAGTATAAGTGGTGACAGCAAACGAAATGATCCAACAAGAACTGAACACAAACCAGGAACTAAATACAAGCAAAGTAACGAGACAATTAGCAACACCTGGACACAACACAAGTGGCTGAGGGAGCTGATTGGTAGACACAGCGGCTGACAAAAAGGTGGACACAAAACCAAAACGAGAAAGACATGAACCACAAGAAACCAAGACATAAAACAAAGCAAAACTAAATCCGACACTAAACAAATAAGGATCATGCCAGGAGTCAGTAAAAGGATTTTTGTGTTGTACCCAAAATCCACTCCACGCGTAGTGAGCACTCGCAGGCAGATACACGTGGCTCGTAGACCTAGATGCCAGTAAAATTAAAGCATACGCCTCAGTGCATTCACTTTTCAGTGTCTACTTTTCTGACTTTTGACAAGCCATACTTCACGTTTGTCGTGACAATGCGTGTATGTACCCTAAAAACAAAACAAAAGTGAGAGCTTACCGGACCCTGGCTCTGTCAAAGGAACCCAGCTCTGGGGAAAAAACTCTCTGAGCCTGTTGGTTTTAGTATTGTGTGACCTGTAGCGTCTTCCGGAGGGCAGCAGGTCAATATTCTTCAATATTCTTGGAGGTCCAGATAAAAGGGTCTCGGGGTGCGGATCTGGACCGCAGTCCGCAATTTGGTGACCCCTGTTTTACTAGCTTCTTATGCATCATTAATTTCTGTTTACTTCAATTTGGAAACCAAAGTAGAGGAGGACAAGCTTGGCTCTGATTAGCATTTCTAGCGCATCTGATCGAGTAAATATGCCAACAGCTCACAGCTGCTCACCGTAATATCACAATTGTCTATGATATAATAACAAAGCCCAATAAAGGCAATAAACAGGGCGGGGTATTGACTTACAGTATATACTCCGCTAACAAAAGACATATTTCCGTCCGGCCTGGTACCAAATGGTCCTCGGACCGATCACAGACCGTTGGTTGGCTACCACTGTTGTAAATGATGTCATTGTTGGATGGGAGAAGAGGTACAGCAACTTTGGGATGTTGAAGGTGACACATATGATGGCTTCAAGAGTTTGAGTTGATGTAGGGGAAATGTGGAGAAAAACAAAACAAAACCCTGGACACATTTCAGCTTTTTCGTTTGCATAGCCTGCATGACAGATGTTTGATATGACCATATTGAAAGAAAGAAAAAAAAAAATCACCCTGAGGGAATAATCTTTCAACCAGATTACTAGAACCAAGTGCAACCAAAGTTCGTCAAAATGTAGCACGATAGAACAGCATTCCATTATTTGATTTGCTAAATATAATTGTGTAATCAATTCATCGTTTTCGTCCACTGTAACCTGAATTTGAAACATTTAAAACAAAAGCTCACAAAATTAAACTGATCTTGTTTTAGAAATTTGTGACTATGTGTCACTGAGTAGAAACATCCTGACTCTCAATCTTTTTATTTATTTATTTATTTATTTTTTTACTGTCAGCACTCTGATTTTCAAGAGCCAGTGAGCTGGTCTGTGTGGGCTGCCTTACATGGCCATTTTTGATGTGGAACATGCCTGCTGTTTGCTGTGAGTGGGCTGGATTGTGGTTTGTGGGCTTGAAAAGAGAAACATATTAGAAAGCTCTCAAATGGTGTGAGGCAGTTGCTTTGTCTCTTTGCGAATGATATGATGTGTAGCACTGAATGTTTTTTTTTTCCTTCTTAAAAGCAGCCATGACACGGTTTTTCTACTGTTCCAGAGACGTCATTCCTTTGTTTTCGATTTTTAATTGAAGCCCAGCAACATTGTGGCAAACTATAAGAGAGCTTGTTTTCAAAGGGTGACAACAGAGTAGAACATGCAGTACTGTAGAACAGATGGAAAAACTATTATTTTCTAAAGGTTGTTTTCTTTTATTTGCTGTACTATTACAGGCAATGCATTGATTTCCTCATCTGTCCCAGCAGAGCGAAATGTTTAAAATGCCTAATTATATTTTAATTGTAATCTATGATTTCTTGCTTGGCTCCTGATGGTGTGGCTAATGTTCTCTCTCTCCTATTTCAGGAGGTCCATGAAATCCTGAAAGAATATGAACTTAAGTACTGCTTTGTTGATCGCAATAAAGGCACAGGTAAAACTCACGCACAACACACACATTTATTGCTTGTAAACATATATTACATCTTAGAGCACATTCCCAGAACAACACCGTGAGCGCATCAATTTTATTTTTGCTCCCATTTAATGTTCTGAACTGTATTAAAAAACTATATTAAAGATTGCCTCTACACAATCATGAACCAAAATTTGACTGGCCTTTGCATATTTAATTTTTAGCAGCTTTTAGTTCAACAAAAAAAAAAAGAAGTGTTCAATCTATAATATTGTTGAGCATACAGCATGTGTATAAAAGATTCTATTGCTGCCAAAATTATCTTTATGATTTAAGGTTAATCTCAAAATGTTTACTAAATCAAAGTAACATTTCTTGCCAAGATTTTCCCTTTTCCTCTAAAGCCAAAATAACACAAATGCACGCATGACCGCATGCGCGCACGTGTGCACGCACACACGCACGGTCGCACAGCACAGACCCCCTGCCCTTAAAAAGAGTTTTCCTTTCTAGGGAATTCTTACAGAGCAACTATTTTTAGTCAGCACAGCCAGTCCAGCAACACCACCACAACACTTAGATTAGGAGACGTAGGCAATTAAGAGCTGAGATGTCTTAGTTAATACATCATACAAGCTCATTGGGCCAACAACTTGTGCTTATCCTAAATGCACTTTTGTTTGTTTTCCCCTCTTGTTGAACTTAATTGAAGTACCGCTCACTTCAACACAAGGACCTTTGTGGGCAGAAACATGCTTGGGTCTTTGTGGCTCCTTCACATTGGCCTTCAAAGCCGTATTTTTCCATGCTTGCTGTCCTGTATGAACGGTAGCGACGGGGAATGGGAGAGTGAAGTTGACCCAAGAATTTGTCGGTTTCTGACATACTATCAGGGGTGTTAACAAGACAGAACGCTGCTCATCGTGACTCGAGTTCAACACCCGAGACGTACTGCCCAAGTTGCTCGTGTTGAAAGCATTTGTAGCTTTTGTGCCGGCGTCACCTCACATCTTGTTATCATAATGGGACATGACCCAACTGCTTTGTGAAGGCGTACTTTAGCAAGTTCTGTTAGAATGGGACAGCTGAATAAATGCCGACTCTAACTGCTTAAACTTATGATGCAGCAATTTACCAAGAATGCAGTGGAAGAGGCTTGTATGAGAATAAGAAAATGGGAGAGTTCTCTCATGGGCCTTTGAATAAAAATGTAATAGGCAAAAGGCTTCTAGGTAATATTGTCATGAATTTTTAAGTACCCCGAAAATAGTACATTATAGCAAGGATGTGGTTTTGCTATAATGAGCTCACCAAAATAAGCTCTTCACTTTCTACTTATTTAGTACGTATTAAGCAATACATATTAAAATGTCTATAATTTGTATTCATTCATGCCACCAAGCTTTCTGTTTGCACACAGAAGGTACAGAACAGTGTCTCTAGCTGCATTCAAATGCAAGGACCAGTGTTGTGGGAAATGCTCGGGTTAAGAACATGGTACAAACACGCCACTCGAACCCCAATACGCAATACCAACACGAAAACATGTTAGAAGTTGCTGTCCTGAATAGGACTGTCAACTTCTGGGTGCCATTTTTTTTTTTTTTTTTTTTAGTATTAAAATAGCTTTGACGCATGCATTTTTGCGCCGACCAATTTTTGTGGTTGGTTGGACTTGGTTGACTTTGTTTCCCAGCTCTAGTTCTGAAGCTTTACACATTCTGTTAATCTAGGATTGTTGATGTCTGCAGAGAGTGCCTCTTATGTGACTCTTGGACGTACAGACTGACCCATGACTTAAAGGTGGATTCAGTGATGTCCTTGAAAAGTTGAAGCCAAACATCTGTTTGTCACGTTTAAAAAACTGTGCAAGCGGAAGACCATCCTACTAGCTCTCCTGCCCGTCTGGGGGAAACGCCTCTCAAATGTTACTAACGTCCAAGCTCATCTTCATCATCATCTTCATCAGTCTCTGCAGCCTAGCTTCATACGGATGTCCTCTTGCGGCTCTCAGCTATTTTCAAAGTACGCAGTCAGTTCGGAGGAGCGGCTAGGAATGAGCACGCACGACGTCGTTACGCAGATTGATTAACAGGATCGAGAAACAATCGTTAAGATGATCAACCCGGAAAACGCACAGGGACAAAAATATCCTTGAACCCACCTTTAACTATCACTTCTCATTTCATCGAGAGTAAATACGTTTACAAACAAATTTGATTCCAGCCATCATACAGCGAGAGAGAGAGAGAGAGAGAGAGAGAAAGATCTAGAAGAAAAAAATATTTAAAATATGAGCGTGATTTAATCTTGAGAAGTTTCAATGTTAGTTTAATCCATTATTTGGCCTGTTATTACCAGGCTGGTAGAAAAATGGCAAATTCTTAATTTGATAGTATTGTTAATATCCAGAAATTTTTAGAAATCTCAGTTTATTAAATAATCCCATTTTGCCTGTATTTGCCCGTCTTAAATTATTCTGTCTTCTTTTGAGTTATTACCTTCTGTAAGTTTGTAAGATATGTGTTACCCCGAATTTCAGAATTGTTTTTTTTATTGTAGTTAAATATTGTTTAGAATAGTTAAATATTGTAGAAATAATCCACTCTACAGAATTTTGAGCGTCTTGATTGAGACACTTTCTAGACTTTACTTTTTCAATATAGCGCTGTCATGTTTTTTGTTTACTTTTGTACTCCATATGCACAAACAAGTTAGTGCTTTTTTGTGTGTTATTTTCACACACTTTAAATCCCCGTAAAAATGTAACATGACATGCCACATCTTTAGGGTTAAATGCTACTCATATTTTGTGTGTTTGTACTCATTACTGAATTAATATCAGAGCAATTTATCAATATTGAATCAAATTCAACCTGGAGAATTTAAATCAATTGCAGTTGAATTGCTATGTAGAGAATCTAATTTGAAATAAATCATGAGGATCTTAACGATGACCAGCTCTAATACGCGGTATAAAAATGTATGGTGAATATGAAGGAATTTTCCTATTGCAGTTTGCAATGAAAACACTGCTGACAAGAAGGTATCAAATTGTAATGGCATCATTCCTCTTGAGGAAACTGCATGTTCTATGTGTGCTCATGAGACTGAGACTATTTTATAATTGGTGTGAAGTCCCCACAGCCCCAGCTTATTTCACAAATACAGACACAAAAGTACACTGAAGCAAGAACAGTGGCAACGTTTTCAATGTTATTGGGTGAAGTTTAAAGGTAAAGTACAGTGGAGCCTTAAAAGTCAATCTGAACAGAGATGCTTGTCCAGCTCAAGTTTGTTCATATTTAAGACAGTTTTCCCATAGGAAATTTAGTAAGATCGCACGTTTTCCCGAATCATATGTATGTTTTGGTTCTGTGTATGTGATACTTAATATACTATAATGTACAGTACTATGATTTATTGGCCACCATTGCAGTGTACACTCACTTAACCCACACCCACCAGAAGTCAGCTTGGATTTTAATCATTTTTATTGGATACGTTATTTTATGACCCTTCACAATAGAGCTAGCATAAATCTCTTATGCGTTTCATACTGCTTACATTGAAACGAGGGAGTCTACCTAAGTTTCTTCACTTCATTGACCATATCAGTTCCCACTCGGCCTCTGCAGTTGGACTTATTAGGTCATCATGATGAGAGTGTTTATGTCTGTCCTTTTGAAAGTGTCCTGCAGTGCTCCTGTCATTGCTAATGTGCGCGTTTCAGCATGCCATGCTTTGATTGTGTACATACCCCCGTGTTTCCATTTGTGGTTATCCTCCAGGCTGTTATGGCTGCTTTGCAACACCCACCATCGCAATATGCAAGCAACCAAATGCAGTCAGTCGGATGTTAAAACTGTCATATAGAGCAATTGCACATCTAACGGAAATGTCTGTGTTTTAACTTTAATCATTCATTTCTAATTACTAAAAAAAAAAAAAAAAGGGTAACTAAGAAGAAGTGGGACACTGAGAGGACTGAGGAGAGAAGGCAAAAATATAGGGAGACGATACGTAAGGTGAAGTTAGAGATAGCAAAGGCCAAATATGAGGTACAGTGCCATGAAAAGGTATTTGCCCTGTTCTCAAATTCTAACCTTATTAAATCATGAATTAACTGGCTCATCACATTTTTTGGTACGCTGAGTCCATTTTTCGATTGACCACACCCAAGCCTGATTACCTCCAGACTTGTTCAATCAAGAAATCACTTACATAGCAGGGTTCCCCCCAGAAAACTTGCTAAGCCTGGTGGTAAAGAAGCCCACCAGCGTGCCCGCAATGCGTTTCATTAAAAAATAAAATAAATAAAACCGTAAAAGTTGCCAGGGATTTTTAAAATCGTGACTATTAAGTGCAGAGTTTCCATTCCATTCATTCAGGAGCGGCGGCCCACCATTCCTAAATCATAGCCGCCGCTCCTTCGAATTTCTAATTTAAGCAGTTGGAGGCTGGAGGGGAGGGGACTAGAGTGCAGCACGTAGCTTTACAATGAATGGATAGTGAAAAAGACAACCAGTTATTCCAACCGCGCTCCAATGACATAACCTATTTTGAAAAACAAATAACAAGGAAAACATGTCTACAATGATGCTCGCCTCTTCACCTTCCCCGTCCCCGCGTGACGTTCTGACTGCTTTGCCCTGACTGCTCACGTCGACATCACACCGGCAAATCGTACAGAAACCGTGAAACCAGTCTCTGCTTTTGGCCAGGAAATTGTGCTCTTTCATCCATTCACTTTTAAAAGATGTCCGGCCTTTTGGCATTTTTGCTAGCGCTTTTTTTAAAAGGCAGACAAACCAGTGTCCGGCTTAAGCCCAATTCACACTGACTGCGGAAAGGACGCATTGCGTTTTCCGTACGGCTTCCGTACGGCTTCCGCAAGGACTGCAATTCAAACCGCTCCCAACAGACCACAAGATCACGTGGGGTTTACGCTGGAGAGTTGAGTTCACCCAATAACAACACGCTTATCTTGTGTCACATGCTTTTTGGACATTATTCCTGGGACTTCTACCATGGGTAAGTACGTTTTGTGTTTAAATAATGTCGTTTTGTCATGTTTAATTTATTCTGAGCTCATTTTTTGTCTTAAATGTAAAACTCGTGTGATGCTATGTAGCTAGCTAGCTTCCCTCCCACAAAAAACGAGTTCGCAAACGGTTTTATTTTGAAATATACCAGATTTACCTTGATGCGAGACACACGATTTCCTATCCGACTCGTGTCATTTCTTCAGCTTCACGAAATTTCGCATGCAGCATCCGGAAAAAGTGGAATGCTTGCAGAAACCTTCCGCATCGCCGCAGTCGTTCCTCACCGCAGACGCACCGCACTGCAACTGGTGTGAATTGACACATAGACATGAATGTGTTCTATCCTTGCGGTGTCCGTACAGCCGCCGTGCGGAGAACGCACCGCATCCGTTCCGCAGCCAGTGTGAATTGGACTTTAGGGTTGCACAAGACACCAGACACATCACTAAAAGGTAGAACTGTCCGGCCTAAATCCGGAAGTCTGGCCACCCTAAATACCAGAGCAAAAGTTAGCGTAGAGCCATGATCCGTCATTACCTGTACTGTATTTTTAAAAAAAAGGTAGTTACTAGTTAGAAAACCAGTCGATGCAACCGGTTGTGGCGGCTGTAGACGTCCAGTAGGGTACAACGACAGGCGCTAACAGCAGTTGCTAATTTCTGGACACCACCTTGACTAAGACCTTCTCAGTTCTAGTTGGAAAAAAAAAGCTACCCAAAAGAATTATCACCATAATGCTCACTGTGGCGGCATGGTGGAATGAGTGGTTAGCACGTCCGCCTCCCAGTTCTGAGGATTCCGGTTCGAGTCCAGGCTCCGGCCTTCCTGGGTGGAGTTTGCATGTTCACCCCGTGCCTGCGTGGGTCTTCTCCGGGTACTCTGTCTCCTCCCACATTCCAAAGACATGCATGGCAGGTTAATTGGGCACTCCGAATTGTCCCTAGGTGTGCTTGTGAGTGTGGATGGTTGTTCGTCTCTGTGTGCCCTGCGATTGGCTGGCAACCAGTCCAGGGTGTCCCCCGCCTACTGCCCAGAGCCAGCTGAGATAGGCGCCAGCACCCCCCCGCGACCCTTGTGAGGAATAAGCGGTCAAGAAAATGGATGGATGGATGTTCACTGTATGAATGGTCTTCGTTTGGTGTTGAGCTGCATTGTGTGTGTGTATTTCATTAATGTTTATTAGTTTAAACCCCAGCTTGTTTCTGCTTCTAAGATTTGAATAAAAAACTCAAATAAGATACACATATTTGCATTTTTAGTTATTAGTTTGAAGATGTTAACCAGCCTGTACACATGACAGACTCACCCCACGGTGTGAGCTACTTGCCACAGCACAGCACAAGTGCAGAGGTATGTGTAGTTATTGGACAACACTGCGGAACGGATGTGAGAGTACAATGGCCATGGTGATCCTGGGAGTCTCAGCATTTCAATAGAAACCTTTGTGTTCGTCACTGAATTCACTTCACTGAAGAAGACTGCACATGCCAGCAAAAATCCCATTGGTTTATCTTGTGTACTCAATGAAAGGTAGCTTTTCTGTTCCCCTTTTTGATTTCATCATTTTGTCATTTCCGGTGCTATTCACCATCACTGTTTTGTGATGTGTAAAGGTCTGTTCGATATGTAAGTTGTCGCAGATGCTTCCAAATATTGTATTGTATGTGTAACGATACAGTATATACAAGATGTTTCTGAAATGGTTACAGGAGTGGTATCTGAAAACCAGTGTTGCCACAGTTACCTTGAAAAAGTAACTTAGTTACTTTACTGATTACTTGGTTTTAAAAGTAACTAAATTGCGTTACTGATTACTTGATTTTAAAAGTAACTAAGTTAGATTAAAAGTTACTTTTTTAGTTACTTTCAGCAGCTGCCGATAACACCATCTCAACATAAAAATAATGCAGTAGAAACGGAGTTCCAAATACTTTATTGAAAGTGCATTTTTAACATGAAAATAAAGGTTTTTTTTATGAAAAACAAAATAGGCAGTCTCTCTTGACTTCTTGTAACGTAAATACTTTTTATAAAACAAAAAATAAAAATCTATCCAGGTTGAAAATGAAAATTCCCTAAATTCCTCCATTGTTTGTTTGTTCCGCTATTCCAGTGTGTACACATGTATCAGTTTAAATATTTATTAGTAGTTATTGACAGTTATAATTGTTTTTTGGTTTGTTTGTTTTTTCTCTTCAAAATAAGGATCAGGAAAACAAAAGGTTGATAATTTAATGTTAAATATAAATATTTAACCTTTAGACAGACACCAACACAATTAAACAGAATATTTGCACATTGTGAAGTATTTCAGAAACATAAATTTAAGACATGAAATAAACCTACCGTCCAGCCAAAAGAAATATGAAGCCACCTTATGGAACAATAAATCTATCAAACACATTTTAACCACTTAATATATGCAAAAATAATTCCAAAAGTTCATTTCCCTTTTTAATCAACAATTTTTGTATTTAACAATTGTTTTTTCTTTTGTCATCACTTTCATTTTTGGTTAATGTATGACATCTTTTTTTGTTTTTTTAATCTGAGACACGATGATGACCACAGAATCACTACTGTTTATATTTTGTTTTTTGGGCTGTCGTAATCGCGGGCACGTCTCAGTTCTCCTATCTGCTGCTCATGCTAGTTGTAGACATTGACAGGGAGCCACAAACTGAGAAATGAGATACTTGCAGTGTGCTTTTAGCTTAGCTGGTGTGTTGGCTGTGGGACATACCTGTGTCGTTTGAATCCATGCATTGGATCGTCACGGGAGTTATTCTTTTTGGCTCGCGCGCAGTACCAACGCCGGCCCGGGACATACAAGTGCACCGAGAGGACTCGATAGCCATGGGAAATACCGAGATGTACGGCACCGGCTTCTGCTAACTGTCTCCATTTGTATGTTGTCACTCGTTGCGCGCGCGCGCGCCGTGTCGCGAGCACGGAAACACGGAAGTAGCTTGAATGGTGATGCTACTGAAATGTAAACAAAACAAGTAGAGCACGGCGCAGAACTCTTGCTATTGTTATGAAAACCATAAAGCCTCACTCGCAACCGATACGGTCGTTTAGCTCCCCTTGACGAACGATGGTTCGGTCGAATCGTTTTTTTGTTCCACCCCTACTGAAAACGTAACTTGTCTGACGTCACTCCCCCTGGCGAGAGGGCGGAGACGACCTCATCCCATAATGCTTCACGGACCAGTTGAGGATGGAAATAAATTATTTTTTTTACCACTTTTATGGTCCATAATGCACACTTTTTTTGTTGTGTTGTGTGCCTGTTGGTTAATAAAACTAGTAGTGAAAGTATCATCACTTTTGTTTTGAATGTGCAAACCATTCATGACCAGACCATGGCTGAATTCAGTGTGGTGATCAATGACTTCTGCCTCATCTTCGTAGTTAGCAGTAGTTGTTTGGGACTGTTACAACAGTGAGATCGCTTGCCTTCTTCATGAAAATGTGGAGTAACGCATTGATTCTCTGGACAGTAACTTTAATCAGACTACTTTGTAGAATAAAGTAACGCGTTAGACTATTAGTTACTTTAGAAAGCAACTTTTTTGAGTAACGCGTTACTAAGTAACGCGTTACTCAAAAAAGTTGTGTTGCGTTACCGGCAACACTGCTGAAAACATAGGGGCATATTCACTAAGAATGCGCTGCGTCCAGTAATAGCACGAAATATTGCACCACAACTGCACCCGCAGTCTGCGCCTAGTTACCCACCTATTCACTAAGGATATTACTCTAATCATTTACCGGCGCAAACACGCCCACAAAACTGACAGCTTGGAGCAAATTTGCACCTGATTTACCACATATGGAAATGGATTTGCGCCAAGAACATGCTTGTTATAGTAACAGTTGCAAGAAAGATGACATTACCAGAAAGCGAGGTTGGACCCAGAGTAAGCGTTTATAGCGCCATTAAGCTGTACAGAGCAGAGAGGACGACAACGACGTCATTCATTCATAAAGTACAAATTATTGGTGCGATCGTGTTTCAAAAATATATTTTCAGAGGTTGGCGTGGCCGTACAGTATGCATCTGGCACGTAAAAATGATCGTAAAATGCCTCCCCGCTATTGCCGATCAGCCCGGGTTACGCGATGTGTCTTAAACTAACACGGAAATATTTCCCCTTGGCTCTCTTTTTCTCTCTCTCTTTCTCTCCTCTCTGCGTGATCAGCCGTGCATGTTGTGTGGCAAATGGCATGCACTGCCGGAGATCGAGGTGCGTCAGGTTAATACATGCTTTCCAAAAACGTTATTTGCGTCACGCAAACGAGATGTTGCTATTTGCGCTGGCGTTAGTGAATTAGACGCTGCATATCAATGAGTCTCATTTGCATTGGGGTGGGCATATTTTGCGTCAAATGTATGCAAATTACCTCATTTACATACGTGCAAATAACACCGGCGCACCGTGACGCAATCTGTTCGGCAGAGCACTTAGTGACGGATATCCCCATCTGCGCGTGTTTAGTGAATTAGGTGCTCCCTAATTGCTCCATTTTTGCCGGTTAGCGCGGTGCAAAGGTGACGCAAACCTTTAGTGAATAGGCCTCATACTGTACATATACCGAACTGTTTATGCTTAAATGCTGGCCAAACAATCAAAGAAATATATATATATATATATAAAATATATAAAGAAATCCTACTGCATTTGCATCGCTCATTGCATGAGAAGAGGTAAGAGCTGTGGCAGGACAGTCAGTGGCTGCTTCACCATGACAATGTACCTGCCCAAAATGCACCATTATGCTGCAACTCCTGGCCGAGAAAGAACATTGATGATTTTGTTTCCTCTTTATGAAACTTAAGTAGGTCAAAAGAATCTGTTGAGTGACTAAAACGGTTGCACCTGAGACCTATTTAATAGGGGTGGGACAAAAAACCGATTCGACCGAACCATCGTTCGTCAAGGGGAGCTAAACGACCGTATCGGTAGGAGACTTGTCAACCGATCCAAAATCCGCCGGGAATCCTTAGATACATTGCTTGTAAAGCTGTGGACCGGATATCGCGTGGCTTTGAATCGGTTGCGAGTGAGGCTTTATGGTTTTCATTCTGCGCCGTGCTCTACTTGTTTTGTTTACATTTCAGTAGCATCACTATTCAAGCTACTTCCGTGTTTACAGAGAGCCGGTGCCGTACATCTCGGTATTTCCCATGGCTATCGAGTCCTCTCGGTGCACTTGTATGTCCCGGGCCGGCGTTGGTACTGCGCGCGAGCCAAAAAGAATAACTCCCGTGACGATCCAATGCATGGATTCAAACGACACAGGTATGTCCCACAGCCAACACACCAGCTAAGCTAAAAGCACACTGCAAGTATCTCATTTCTCAGTTTGTGGCTCCCTGTCAATGTATACAACTAGCATGAGCAACAGATAGGAGAACTGAGACGTGCCCGCGATTATGTCATCAAACTCAAAATGAACGACAGCCCAAAAAAACAAAACAAACAGCAGTGATTCCGTGGTCATCATCGTGTCTCAGATTAAAAAAAAAAAAAAGATGTCATACATTAACCAAAAATGAATGTGATGGCAAAAGAAAAACAAAAATTGTTAAAAACAAAAATTGTTAATAAAAAGGGAAATGCACTTTTGGAAATATTTTTGCATATATTAAGTGGTTAAAATGTGTTTGATAGATTTATTGTTCCATAAGGTGGCTTCATATTTCTTTTGGCTGAACGTTAGGTTTATTTCATGTCTTAAAATTATGTTTCTGAAATACTTCACAATGTGCACATATTCTGTTTAATTGTGTTGGTGTCTGTCTAAAGGTTAAATATTTATACTTCACATTAAATTATCAGCCTTTTGTTTTCCTGATCCTTATTTTGAAGAAAAAAAACAAAAACAAAAAAACAATTATAACTGTCAATAATGACTAATAAATATTTAAACTGATACATTTTTCAGTCATATCACCCAGCCGTTTGTTACGGTATATTTAAATAATTGATTCAATATATAAAAATTTACAAGACATTTTTGTTGTTGTTCTTTTTTAACACATTTGTAGATACTGTAAAAATTTGTGGTGTTTTAAGATTAATGTTTACAAGCAACAAATGTCACTATAATTTTTGAATATTGAAATGAATCGTATCGAATCGAAAATTGTATCGTTCCCAAACTTAATCGAACCGTATCGAACCGTTCTGTTCTGAAAGATAATCGTTTTTCAATCGAATCGCAACCTGTGTATCGAGATACATATCGAATCGGCCTCATGTCAGAGATTCCCACCCCTACTATTTAAGCATTTGCAAGTAAGAATTTTATCTATTCGCGTTTGAGTGCATACCTTTTAATGCTCCTTTTGTACTGTATTAGATTATATTGTGTTTGAAAGTCAACCCTGTTTTGTGCGTATGGAAACCTCTTTGGTCTTGCATGTGGACTGCAGACGCGTAATGTAGAAAGTCTGAATTGGTTTAAATGTGGTTTAGTCTGTGTGGAACGATGATCACCTGTGCACCCGTATGTGTCATCTTCACAAAGAGGGTGACATCGGCTACTTTAGAGCAGGTGTGTCCAAACTTTTCCATTTGAGGGCCGCATTCAGAAACATTGAAGGATGCAAGATCCACTTTGACATTGTCTGACTTGATTAAATACACTAAAATGTCAAGCAAAGCCTGTTAAAGTTGATCTGTGCGGGAATTTTCATGATATTGGGTTGGCCTACAGGCCTGTATCGCACTACAATAGATCAGCCCCTGCCTTTACCTGATCTCCACATACAGAACCAAAGCATATGTTATCGATAATAAGAGACATTTTTTAACGCAGTGTTTACTTGAAGATTTTGGTTAATCATTAATGTGATATGTTCACAAATAAGACCAGAGAGCAGAAAGTGGAGGAAAACATTTTTACCTCTGAAACTGAAATATCTTAATTCATGAGGCATTATAAAATTACATTTTATTACTATTTTACTTGTAAATAGTTCAATTCTATATCTAAACAAGCGCTATAAGTTGAATTTATTAGTACTTTTTCCACACAATCACCCAATAGGGTTGTCAAAGTTTTTTTTTTTTTTTTTTAAATATATGCGAAGGGCCGCTAGAAACTGTAGGGTGAGCCGTAAATGCCACCCATCCCATAGTTTGGACACCTCCGCTTTAAAAACAACAAAAAGTCAAAATCTACTTCACGGATTTCACATGCCTACATACACTTCGAGTTGCTTTTCTCCTTGTGAGTATCCACCATATTTGATGTGGCAGGGCCCCTGTATACTAATGCACGTCACCTTGACTGAACTTCTTAAAGCGACAACATACAAAGTGTACAAAGTGAAGTGGTGACTTGACTCGACTTACTTGAAATTCAGTGGCAACTTGACTTCACTCACGAGATTTTTCTTAGTAACGTGAAATTTGAAGGTATATTTGGAAAATATTTTCTCTGAGATTATTTTAGTGTACATATGTGGGATTTTTCATCAATTTCAAATATGGCTTACGTATCTGTTCCGTGCCCTATGATAGGCTGGTGAACAGTTCACCCAAAGCCATCTGGGATAGCCTTCAGCACTGCCACGGCACTTGTGAGGATGTTCACAGAATGAAAGGATGGATGGATATCTGTTATAGTTCATTCCAAAGGTGTTCAATAGAGTTGAGGGCAGGTTTCTCAAGTTCCTTCACACCCATCTCAACCAAGCATGACTTTATGCACCTTTAATTGAAAAAGCATTCTCAAAATTGTCGCCTATAAAAATATATGGTTTCCAAGAAGTATTGTTCTTGATTTGGTTCCAGTTTACATATTCTGTGCAGTGACATATAGATGACAATGGGGCAAACAAATGTGAACACAATCAAGAGAAACTGGTGGCGATAAAGAGACGAGTGGGGGAGGTCCAACGTATTGAAAGACAAAAGGCTCCAAGGCTGAGAGGAGAGGATGACACAGTTCATCTCAAGTGTTTACATGTGTGCTTACTGCAGTGCTGAAGTCGGGCTGAGAGAAATAAATGTGCAGATAAGGGAAACAAGATGAGGGTCTCTGAGGCTCTGCAATTCCAAGAAGCACCACCAAGGCTGCATCTCACGTTTTAGTGAGTCTTATACAATATAGGCTATCAGCTTAATTTTGCAGGTGTTTTACCACAAAGGAGGCACTTGAGATGTATTCTTTGGTTTGTTTGATTAATAATATGCCTTTTAAAAAGTTAAGTGCTTCACCAACCCTTACTAATTAAAGGTGAGCCACTTGAAGACAGACATGGGGTTCAATTACCTACAGTACTTACTTGGATCCCTATGTTTGATGCTGCTGATTGTCACCCTTTGCTGATGAGTGCTAGCAAGTATTACCATAAACAATATTTATAGTACATATGTAGACCATACCTTGAGTGAGAACTGGGAAGGATGATCGCCTTGAATAGAAAGATGACACAACTGTATTGGATGCGGCAAATTTGTGAAGATGCCTTGTTCACATGATCCTTTAGGATGTATCATTAAGTCCAAACTCATTGGATCAATACCGAACCATTGCTTTTAATTGTCATTGAAACTCAATTTTCTGAATATTTTTTTGCCAATTTTATGGCTAGTATGGCAACATCCAATATGGGCCACCTCGTTCACCTGGAAATAAAAAGAAACAATAGGAAAAGAATATCAATCTTCTTTTTAGATATCTAACGGTGTCTTCTGTGGTTTCTTTTACGAACAAACATTCAAATGGCTCCTTTGTTGCCAGTGGGGATGTAACAATAATGGAAATATCATGATATCGCGATATTAAAACTATTGTCATGTCACGATATTAAAAGTAGCACAAAAAGTCAGGTTGATTTCCATTTTATGCAATTCTAACACCCTCTGTTGGCTAGTTTTTTAGTGCAATTTAATTTTCATAATGGATGTTTTGGCCATTCTGTGTTTAAAATTCACGCTAATCATCAGATGAATGGGGAACATAATATGCTTTTGAATCAAGTCAATATGCAGAGGAACTCAATATAAGTGTGCATTAGCAAGTGCCTCAATATTAAGTGTTATTAGAGATTGTAGGTGGTTTATATGCATTGCTGTTATTTACAAAAGTAAAGTAATGTGCTTTTTTTTTTTTTTTTTAATATGAACTCATTTTTTTTACAATACAGTGACCCTTTTTTGTAATATCGTCAACCCCCCCACAATATCGTGATAATTATCGTATCATGAGCTTCATAGTGTGATAATATTGTATCATGATGTTTGGTATATCGTTACATCCCTAGTTGCTAACCCAAGTGTAATAATAACTTGCTTTACTGTGATTATGCCAGGGACAATCGAAACATGTAATGCATGAAAAGTAAATGTTGCTTAATGTCCGAAAACTGATCAGTCATGACCAAATGTTATGTTCAAAACTTTACTTACATATGTGCATATCAACCTCTGTCAGTCACCCAATATTACCCTATTTTATGGCTTACAGCTTTTCCCTTCATAGAGGTGCTTACTATAGAAGCTCGTCGCTTAATGAGGAAAGTACTTCATCCATAAAATACTAAATTTTAGACTGATCATCATGACGTTTTTAGACGTTAATGTGGGTATAACTAGTAGAGATGTACACGTACATTTTGGTGAGAAGTGGTTGAGGCTTTTGGACATAGTAAGCAACATAAGATATTTTTATGCTTATGTTCAGTTTTACACGGTCCCATATGCCATTCTACGACATTTCCTTGGCTCTCTTTATTTCCAAATACATCCATACTTTACAGTAATGGCACATTACAAAATGCCGCACAAAAAAACATGCTGATTCAATTAAAAATATAATAAATAAATAAATAAATAAAATGTGGGACTGTTGCTTGTTAACATTGACGTATTTGCCCTGGATAGGCCTGGATAGGCTGTTGTAGATAAGACAGAAAATCAAACAAATTACACCATATTTTTAATATTTTAGTGATAAACAACTCAATGTTAATATTTCTCAACACTAAAATAGCTACTATGTTATGAATAAACAAACAAATAAATAAATAAATGTTTCTTTTTTTTTTTTTTTTAGAGATCCATGCCTCAAATGTGCGAGACACAAGCCCCTTATGGCCTAGGCGGGTCTGCATGAAGATTGTGCTTACTGTGATCTCAGGACAATTTGCATTTCAGCCAAAAACATTTGCATGTGCATCTTTGTTAGATGAGTCATGACCATTGTGTGTGTGTGTGTGTGTGTGTGTGTGTGTGTGTGTGTGTGTGCGTGTGTGTGTTTGTGCGGATTGGACACTGTTGGGGAACAAACTCATAGACTCACCCATCCGTTCAGTCCTGTCACACCTGGTTCGACAGGACACTTCAAAAAGGGTCAGGCTGACTTTTTTACGATATGACAGTTTCTAAACCCCGTATCGCCTTTTGCTGTCTTCATGCCGTTTCAGCTCTGACTCGCAATTAGAAGCAATTTTCACCTTTTGCTAATGAGATGATCTGTTAAAAGGTTGTCATTATGTTTGGCACAATGATGATGCATGTAACCGCAAGTTCAGTAAGTTAGTGAATTTCATAATTTTGTATAATGTATTATTTTAATACGCTGTGTTTACAAATTGTATTTTATTGGGAATCAAGATAAATACATTTACCATTTAAAAAAATAAAGCTTTGTAAGTCATGTGAAAGACAAAGATAATGTGATGACATGGTATTAAAGTTATTTCCTTATTAGCCCAATCACATGTTATTCCAATGAGATTCCTGACTCCACATGAAATCTATCCTGACCTTTGGGCTAACATGAGGGGTAATTATCATTAGGGCCACCTTGCATGAAAATGAGAAGAGTAGTCTCTTGAGGACACATTGTTTGAAACTCCCCTGATTTTAATTAGTTTTTTCAACAGGGAACATTCTGTAACTTTGGAAATGCCACCTTCGAGAGGGTTTTAACATTTGACTTCATTCCCTTCCCAATGCCCGAATTACCCCACAGAGAAACAATAGATGTGCTTTAAAGCAAAAGTCCATAATTACCATGCTGCGAAATGTTCCATTTTTGTCTCACGTTCTGTAGTTTTTCCTTGCTGCCCACTCACTAATTGCAATCCCATTTTTTACAAGGTTATTTTGAAGATATTTTGTAGTCTGATGTCCACTCTTCACCATTGGAGAATGTATTATGCAGAATTTTACACCATCCCACGCTTCTCACGCTACATTTCCATTATAGTCAAACGAGAGGGAAAATCAGTTCCATCTCCTCGTAATGCTTAATGTCAGCTAGTACGCTCTCTTAAAAGAAGATTGGACTTTTAGTGTAAGACATCCAGTCATTAAATGGACACTTGAATGAGCCTAACATGGGCACTTAAATGAAAGATCGCTATGTTAAAATGATCCATCCATCCATTTTCTTAACTGCTTGCAAGGGTCATGGGGGTGCTGGAGCCTATCCCAGCTGGCTTCGGGCAGCAGGTGGGGTACACACTGAACAGGTTGCCAGCCAATTGCTGTGTAAAAAATGATGTGAGCACTACAATTAAAAAAAACAAAACAAAACTGATTTCACACGTTTTTACAAGACATCACAAGGGGAAGCAAGCATCATAATATTGTCTGAAAACGGTAACTAATCCGTCCCCAAAATTCATATACACATTCCTAGTCTTGTCCCCTTCAACCTGTGAAAACATCAAAATGATCACTACAATATTTGGCACATAATGTGAGCTCCTATGAGGAAAATAAACACTATCATCTCCACAAAATTGAAAATATTGTGCTTGTGCTGATTGATGTTTTTTTATTTTTTATTTTTATTTTTTATTTAAACCTTTACAGGTAGGCATGGATAAGAGTAGAAATGTGCGTTTTAATTTTGGTGGCGATTGGTCTCCGTTTTTAGACATTTAGCGACGCAAGTTTTGTTGGACTCCAGGCCGGCAGCATTAGCTCCCCATGCTACACATAGCTATCAAGACAAGGCCAACAGCTACACTAGGTTATCGACTAACTTTTCCAAACCAAATGGATGAAATTAAAATTATATGCTAATATAATTTCCTGGTGAAAAAATATATAAAGAGAGGCTATGAGTGAAAAATGGGCCATCACGTCCGGAATTTAAGTGTAAGTGTCTTAGATGAGGCTTGAAGTAATTGATTTGGTTGAAGGCAGAATCTTAAGGAAGAAATGGGCACTCAAAATGGAGTGGGATAAGAGATGAGAGAGACGTAAGACCAGAAAAAAACAAAACACTGAAGTCACTGGAGTATGACAGGTAGATGACTTTTCAAAAGACAATAGTGGGCAATCAATAGGTGCAGTGGGCATTGGGGGGATGATTAAGGTAGGAAGAACTATATAGAAAGTGAAGTTTCTTTTTGCGAGTCTTATCATATGACCATATGACATGCGAAAAGCATATCACAGCCAAAAACATCAATTACAAGTCACTGCCCTTCTCCTCATTAAAGATCCGGGTGAGCCAGAGCTTTTCCCAGCTGAGCTAGAGGCGGGGTACACCCTGGTCTGATTGCCAGTCAATCTAGTCATTTATTTTGAATTTTGGCAATTTTCGGCCATACTGCCAAGTCAAAATGTTAATCAAATGAGGGGACGGTCCTAAGCGTGTCTTGGGTTGGACTCCGCCGTTGCAAACTGCCTGTCATTGGTCGAGTGAGCAGCAACAAGGAAGTCTTGACGGCTTGCAATGGAGAGCTCCAGCAATGGACAACTATCTTGCCCACTGTCTGCTCCACTTGTTGTCTAGCAACAAGTCGCAAGTTGAGGTGTCGATAGTCGATAGTCGTCCATTGCTGGAGCTCTCCAATGCAAGCCAGCGAGACTTCCTTGTTCGCCCAGCTGCTCACTCGACCAATGACAGGCAGTTGCAACGGCGGAGTCCAACCCAAGACACGCTTAGGACCGCCCCCTCATTTGAATAACATTTCAACTTGGCAGTACGGCCCAAAACTGCCAAAATTCAAAATAAATAAATGACTAAATAAATAACTAAATAAATAAATGACTAAATAAATAGATAGATAAATGATTAAATAAATAGGTAAATAAATGACTAAATTAATGAATGACAAAATAAATAAATATTTGACAAAATAAATACATAAATAAATAAATAAATAAATAAATGACTAAAAGTGAAAATAAAAACGGATTTATTTCCATTTATTTCCATTTATTTCCATTATACTTATTTTTTCGATATAGTTTTCGAATTATATTTTTTATATTCATTTTTATTTTCACTTTTAGTCGACGTGTATTTATTTAGTCATTTATTTATTTTGAATTTTGGCAGTTTTGGTCCTCCATAGTAGATCTGGGGCATGAAAAGCATACTGCATGTATGAGACCTGATCTTCATCACAACATATCCAACAATACGCAGCGTAATCAGGTTGTAACTTGTAACTTGTAAACAAACACGCATCATGTATCAATTACTGCATTGGCCCAGACTCTACAATCAACTCACAACTGAACATGCGTGAATAGGTGAATGTGACACATTGTAAAGCGTTTTTTTATTTTTATTTTTATTTTATTTTATTTTATTTTTTTCTGAAGAGAAACAAGAGTGTACTATTGTAAAGCGTTTTGAGCAACATATGGTGTCAAAAGTGCTATAGAAGCTCAGTCCGTTTTCCCTTTACCATAAATAGGAAATCACTGGCTCGCTGAGCATTCACATGTGACTGTTTCTCTGGCATGTCATTTTAAAATTTGGTTAACTCGTACAGTATATGTGTGTCTCACAGTGTATTCCCCCTACATTGTGGCTCCCTTTTGGCTTTATCGCTAATGTGTGTCTTTCTCTTTGTGTAACTGTCTGTCTGTCATTATGACTGTGTGTGCTGTTGGTTGCATGTTGGACAATTTCTTCTTCCACATTTGAGCTGTCATTTTATTTTATTTTCATGCGCATATTCTTTGTGAATTTGCCACAAACGTCCGTCAAATGTCTGCTTTGTATGTCTGTTTGTCTCTCACACATCTGTTTTGGTCTGTACCTTCATTTCTTTGTGTTGGTTTTTGTTGTCTGTCTTTTTCCTTTGTGGCTGTCTCCATAATGTCCACTCCTCCAGCTTTTGTGACTTTGCTGAACGGGGACCAGGCTCAGGATGCCATCCGCTCCCTCCATCACAGCACTGTCCGGGGACGCCTGATCAATGTCACCCTGCAGCCGACAGACTCCCTGCTCTGCCTCACCAACCTGCCCCACACCTTCACCGCCCAGCAGTTTGAGGAGCTGGTGCGTTCCTACGGAAACATCGAGCGCGCCTTCCTGGTATACAGCGACCTGACGGGCCACTCCAAAGGCTATGGATTTGTCGAGTACATGAAGAAAGACTCTGCTTCGCGGGCCCGTTCTGAGTTGCTGGGACGACCAATGGTACGTTGAGCAGATTCTTTTTTTGAATAATAAATAATGCCAAGCTATGTTGTCAATGTGTTATTGATAGCTGGTTGACAGATAGCACATCACTAGAAAAAGTAGTCTTTCAAGAGTTTTGTTTTTAATATATTGCCAGAAAAGGAAACCTTATATTGTGAATGGTTTGAGGAGTCTGAAAAAGGAGAAACACAAATCCTCAAATTATTTACTACATTGGGGATAATTAGTGCTGAAAGTAGGCTTCCTCCCACACACCAAGACAAGGATGTTATTGAACGTGCCAGTAAGACCTACAGAAAATGATTGGTGGAAGCATCAAATATTAACAGATACTGTAGTAGTGTATATTCTTAAGCACTTCAGTGACAAACTGATGAGAGCAGTTGATGTGAAGGAAGAATTGTGATTTTCTAGGGTGATCGCTCACTGATGGTGCAATGGATGGACGTCAACCAGCTGAGTCAGGAAGAGCACCTGCACTCCAAATGTGTGTGTGTGGACCGACTGCCTCTGGACCTCTGTGATTCTGAAGAGATGACCCAGATCTTCTCAGAAACCTACAGACCTGTCTTCTGCCAGGTAAACCTTGCAGATAAAGCACTCACATGGACACACGGTCGTGGGTGCAAGGTGGTTTCGAATTGACCTTACTGTGGCACACCCCTCACCGCCCACTAAATGCAACGAGCAGCGCCCTCAGGCATTTACCGGTCGAGATGAGCTTAAAGTGCATCCACAGTAATGGCAAAGTTGTCAGAACTTCCTTATGATTTCTCGGTCAGGTATTTTCAGGATGCCGATATTTCACTTCCAAGCAAGCAAAAGGGGCTTTAAATATACATCCCTGTATGCTGGTACAGAAGTCATAAAAAGACAGAGTCGCCTCACTCACTTCTTCCGATTGTTGGCAAAACTAAAGTTTTTGGACATTGTTCCTGTTAAGCAGGGTAAGAAGGAATTCACATTACCTAATAGTTTGAATGTTTTGTTGGCATTTATAGTAAATAGTAAGTCAACAAATGCGTGGACGGTTAGCCAACCGGTGCTATCGTTAGCCTTTGGTTAAAAACAACAATGGATTACCTTAGTGCAGATGTAGTAGTTTCTGGTCATTTTGGAGGGATTCAACTGGTCGTGTGTGTGGTCTTCCACAAAGTTTGATCCAGCGCAGACATTTTTTCGTAGTTGTTTGAGTGTTTAACAAAGGGAATAAACCATACACCTCCTTCCAGTCGATCAGGATAATGGCTCTCTCTCTTACACAAGCCGGTGACTATAGCGTTTAACCATTTTTATTGATTTTTTTTTTCTTGCCTTTGGACAACCACGCAATGCACCACTGGGAGCTGGATTGCTTTGTTTGTTCGTAGCAAAACTAACGTGCTGAGGCAGACATGACGTCTTGCGTTTTGATTGGTTTCATAGATCATGTGGGTGTGCCTTACGGTAAGGTCAATTGCCCATGTCACTTGCACGGAACATCTTGCCGTTTACCTCTATTCATCTGTCATCATTATTTTGTCTGTAAAGCACTTTGTGACAGCTAAGGTTGTTTGAAAGCACCATAAAAATAAAGATGACTTCACTTGAATAATCGTTGCACCTCTAATAAGTCGTTTTTGCTTACTTAGTAACCAATCAACTCAATGTTTATATAACATTGATATCCACCTAATAGGATATCAGAAGCTTATATTCCTTAAGCTGCTCAAGTAATGTGCTTATTGCGTAGAAAGTGATGTGGGGAAACACAAATATTTTAATTCATCCTCTACCACGCTTTGAACTATGCTGACAAACTGCTCCTTCCTACCTGACCAAGTACCAAAAGAAGTGTTTGAGAAGCTTTCATCAGGGCCTGACTATGAATACAGCTGTCCTCAGTAGTGATTAATGTATAATCATAAATAATATTGATGTTATATCCATTAAGTGATATATTACCTGTTTACTAAATATATTGGAGATCAGATTGGATGCATTGGATCGATTGCCAAGTGAATTTATGAGCCCAGTTTAGTGTTTTTAATCTCATGATTGTTTACACCCACAAGCCATAACATTATCACCACTATAGTATATCCAATTCAAAAGACTTATAGAAAATATTCCGCTGTTTTGTTCACATTCAAATGCATTCATCTCAGTTTTAATTTGTTTTAATCTGACATTCTTCTCTAATTCCATTTTTAATTTTATTATTGAATATTACAACTTCTATCCACTTCGTTCTTTTTTATTCCTTAATATGTACTGCTGCAAGGTGGTGATATAAAATTTGAGGGTCAGTATTCTTGTGGCTGCTGTGAAATGCTCACTTCAGCTACATTACACACCACCTTGTTCTGTTTCATCCACTCCACCCCCACCTAGCCATTTTGACATCACTCACTGGTACTACTCTATATGTCATCTATTGGCTTTCCAGTTTTAGCTCCACCCCTCTGGCCTCTCCCACATAGAAATCGATAGAACCGCACCATTCCAGTCCCATGGTGCTTTGTGGGCGTCGAGCTCATGTTGTTTCACTGTTACATAGCCAGTAGGCTTTGACCTATGGCTCGTTCAGTGATTTTATATTTTGAATGTATGATTCATTTGTGTATGGTATATTATTGCACTGCAGCATTTTCTTATTTTCCAAGGCTTGTGAAACCACGCGCAGGAATGCACAACAATACAGCTTCATATCTTGGACAAGTCAAGTATGCAGAATATTTAGTAGTAGCAGCACAAGAAAAAATAAAAAATAGCATAGTCTTTGTGATTTCATGGACTTGTCCAAATGAATTTACATGTAGTTACGTAAGACTTTTGGCAAAAGAAAAAAGACCAATTAGATTGGATGTTTTTTGTTCTTATTTCAGCACCATCATCAAGGCACATTGGAGTAAAAACAACTTCAGCAGGTGACGTAAAAGGGAGCCTCGTTTTGTGCAACTGCACGCAAGCTCTTTGTTGCTCATTTTTATGATTATTGGGTTCTGTTACTCTTAGTAACTTTTTCTCATTCATATGCACTTAAATGGGTCACATATGCATTTTTTCATATTTCATCTTTATTTGCTGTGTATTGTAAGCCGTTTGGCCTAAGCCTTTTCTCCTTCCTACGCATTAGTTGAGTTAGAGCCTTGTCACTTTTTTCCTGATCAGAGTGCACTTAACCTGCAGTCTTCACCCTGAGAGCGATAAATCTGCTACCTATGAAAGGGACCTCCAGACAACAGTTTAGTTTGAGTCAGCCTGAAAAGGTGGAGAGAGCAGAAGGTAAAAGAAAAAAAGATGACTATATTACTAGAGAGGAAATTATGATTGGATGGAGATCTTAAGTAAGGATGTGCAGGTTTGAGGGAGAAAATAAACATTGATCACTAGGTGACAAGGGTTTAATTTTAAAAGTAAATATAGAATGTCATGACGTTCTTTTATATCTTCAGTCAGTATTTCATGTCTGGTGCAACTCGAGGTCAAGAGCTATCAGACACACTGTTCGCTTGTTGGTTCATAAGGACTGGTAGTGCCGTATGAATAACTTGACTGGTAAATTGAAGGATTCAAGCTTAATCACAGTCCCTGTAAGACTGCTGACATTGCAACGGTATGCCTGTTGGCCCCACGGCATATCATATCTTCAACAAAACGCCAGTTGCTACAGCCTGTTACATCATGCCCCAGCAAAAACTGTAGACTGCCTGACTTAAAGATATCCAAGGAACTTCTGACGTTTTTGAAACTGTAAGCTACTTCTGAAATAACAAATTTGCTCAATTATCTTATTATTAATCATTAATTATACTCATCTTATATGCATCTATGTGAAGACACTGATCATGTTATTGATTTCTCATAATTATCAACAATGGTCTAAAAAGGAAGGAAGAGATAAATACATTTGCAACATTCTGCAAACCTCTGCAAGTGTTTCATTCTCATATGATCACTTCCACAATATTCCTTGGAAGTTATATTGTCCCATTACTGGTGAGTTATTTTTGAGAATAGGCTCATGGGCTTCTCGTGTGGTCCTTGGGGGTGACCCCTGCAGTACATCAAACAATTGGGGGTCTCTGGTGGGATACAATGTGGTTGTCATAAGCATACATTACTTATCAACATAAATATTTTTACTTCCTTTTTATGCAAAATGATCAAAGTAACAGTATTGAGGTGGCCAATCACTTCTCAATGGCCATTTATTCACAATTAAGGTATTCAGAGTGGTTGCACTGACACTGCATTTTTCCATCTTCCACCTTAAGAAGGTCTTTTATTTTTCTTTAGGTAGAACAACAGCTTCATAATAATAATAATTTGAAGGAAAATGACTTAGGCCTAGTATAAAAATCATAGCTTACCATTAATTGATATATCCACACCCAACAATTAAATTACGTTAGCATCACTGTGAACATAATTATAACATTGAAATAAAAATGAAATTGAATGTTTAATCAAACCTGAGTGCAGAAACAGCTCACTCATTTTTTTGCATTGTTACTCAGCCTTGCACGCAAAGTTGATAGCCCGTATGCAATTTTCACTCAAACCTTGTTGAGTAAATGTTGATGTAATAAGTGTTACATTTTACCCACCATCTCTCACATCTGCACACAAGAATAACAATGAGCATGTTTTTATTTGTTTTTCTTTCCCACTCACTGCTCTTGCAGCCATTTTTTTCTATCTCCTCCTCACTTTCCCTCTGTCTCCATCCATCCATCTATCCCTGAAGTGGGAGAGTGATTCACATCATTTCCATGCAGTTTGTTTAATGTATGCTGATGATAATGGCCTATCGACCCACTCCTCGACACACATATCCATTTTCCCACTCTTATTCCCTCCATGCATCTTCTGTTCAGACCGGAGGCACCAAACGCCAAATGAGTGAATGCAAGGTGGGAGGGGAATTTTGGTGCCCTTGATAGATTGAGAAGGGCTGCTAACAGTCATTAGCCTTCATGCTCAGTACAATCGCTTCCAGCTGATATTTATTCAAACTCATAGATGCAATCGAAAAAAATATATTGTTCAGTGTAAATGCACATTATGTGAAAAAAACAGTACCAAGAAAACAATCGACACATTCTCCGAGGAGTGAGCTGTTGAATATATTCTTCTGCCCTACTGACAAAAGGCTGTGTGACATTTTAAACATTAGCATGCCATCACCCAATATACTCCATTAGTAGCCATTAGCTTCCCTGCATTATTTAGCTACCTCATAGGAGCTGGAAAATGCTACTTAATGGAAAGCGGAGCCGCTTGTCAGCAAGAGACTCTGATCTTACATGTTATATCTAGAAACTATAATAAGAACAACAACAAAAATCACTGTCAAATAAAGGCAGAAGGTTATATTGTGTATATAACCGTTGAACTCTTAAAACGTCTTACGGTTTGAGATCAGCTATTCCACACTAACAGTGACACTATCATAATTATGTTTGTTTTTGTATTGGGAGTATGGAGTACCAAACCTACTGATATGGGTGTTTGGTCCGCATTGCCAGCAGAAAGTCGGATTCTTTTATCGTTATGGTTGGACTCCACCAAGGCTTCCCTAGTTTGTGTCCAATTCTGGACAGAATATTTCGGTATCGCAGATGTATTCGGATATTTGGTGGCCTAAGTTTTGCATATGATATTTGCAAAGGATGTGGTTCTATGGTTTGTGGTTCTTTGTGAGCTGCTCTGACTGGAGCTACTTGCAGGAGAGTGTGAAGCGGTTGGAATGAAAATCAGCACCTGGGAATTTAAGACCATGGTCCTCAGTCATAAATGGGTGGAGTGCACTCCAGATCGGGGAATGAGATCCTGCCTCCATGTGGAGGAGTTCAAGTATTTTGGTTTCTTCTTCATGAATATGGGCAAGATAGGTCGATCATTCAGTCGATGATCCCATGCTCATCTATGGTCAGAAGTGGCCATTAAAACAACTATGTGATGTGAGTCTAATCTTACCTTTAAATAAAAGCTGAAAACTCTTGTGTTATGCTAATAATATCATCATTATTTCCCCAGCTTGCTCAGGATGAAGGAAGTCCGGTGCGTGGATTCGGTGTGGTGGAGTATGTGTCCGCGGAGCAAGCAGAGTCGGTGCTGATCGAGATGGACAGAAAACTGGTGGGAGGACGGGAGGTCCGTCTGTCACTCTGTACCCCCGGCACCTCAGGGAGAAGCACTCTGGCTGCACTTATCGCCGCCCAGGGTATGGTGAGTAAGAAGTGCACTCGAAAAAGTTACAGAAGTTCTCCATTTTACAAGTTGAAGTCTTTAAATGACAAATGTGTTAATCATTCCTAATGACCAAGAAATGTCATAAAGTGTCATCACGAATTCGCACGAGTGAGTGAGACACCTCATTTTATTTTGTCCAAATTATTATTATTTTTCCCTAATTATATTTTTCAGTGTATTACAGGCCTGAATGGCTTCTTGTAGGAGCAGGTTTTAAAATGTATTTGTATCATAATAGGTGTCTGTCTGTTTTTTATTTGTCAGAATTTGAACTCACTATCATGGTAGAAAAACATACAGTAACAGGAAACGACCCCTTATGATAACAAATAAAAATACATCAAATTCAGAACTTCATAGATGAGCAATAAAAGCAACAGCAAATATGAAATTCAAATATTACTGTGGGCTCAGCAGGTGCTGACATTCTCACAGCTATTTCTAATTGTGTCTCCATCACCGTTTGGTTAGCACTCAGTCAGCGTTCAGATGCACGGAGTTTGACACGTTGCACTTGCAAGAAACCCCCGTGGCTGCAGAAGTCCTTCTGGCTGTGGTATCCCATCCAAATGTGACAGTCAAGCACTGACATGATAATTACAGCATGAAAGACTGATTAGTCTCCTCAATTGTCTCCCACCGTCTGAAATAAACCCCCAGTCGCAGTCTGTGCCAGTATGAGGAAAGGTTAGCAAAAACAAACAAATTGTCAACGGTAGCCGGTGGATGAAAACAGAGGTTACCTTCATTTAAATCAGTGGGAGCTAAACAGGATGTAACTTTTTTTCTGGACTGTGATTTGGGCCCAAATTATTATTAATCAGCCCAGCCAATTATATGGGCAGATATTAGGCCTTTTCATAATAATAATAATAATAATAATAATAATAATAATAATAATATGAACAGTAAATGCTGTTTAGTAGGTATGGGCAGGAAGTAAAGTGCATACATGGCTAACAGAACATTTTTCTGTGTTATATCCTCCTCTATCCTTTTATATGTCCATTCGGACAATGACTGTTGGTATATTTGTGTTGATAAGATTTATATTCATGCTTAGACTGCATTACTAAGGTATTGTAATGGAACAGTTCACAAAATCCATGGTTCGCTTCGTATCTCCGTTTCAGTTCACAGTTTTCGTTTTGTTGTTCTTTATTTGTATGATTAGTAAACAATTACAACATTTCAATCTTTACAAATAATTTTCAGCTTGTGCCTGTAAGAATAATATTAATGTGATGTCTCTAAGTATATATACAGTATGCTGATAAGGTTTATATTCAGGTTTAGTGTCCATTATTAGGGTTTTGATTAGCTCACGTTTAAATTAAACTTTCTTTTTATACATCGGATATTTCAAATGCAACTCAAAGATGATGTGAGAGAGGTTTTTCTAGTGTTTTATTTTCAAGGCATAACTTTATGACAAAGAACATGATGGAGTAGAAGAATGTGATTTAATGTTAATGGGCATCATGCATAGGTCATGTTTTGTCACAATCGTCACTCATTACCTTGCTTATGTACTACATACATTTATGGCCTAAATCTAAATGTAAATTCTTCAGTTCATGTTTGTTTGCATGTTTTCATTGTTGAAAATTCCTCTCCGTTGTATAGTAACACAAATACTAGAGGACAAAGTATTGTGATAGAATCTGATGCTCTGGCTGTATTTCTTATCTCTGTTGATATGTGTTGAGGGATCAAAAAAGAAATTAAACCATTCATTTTTAAAATACTTGACCGATTCATTGGTTATTGGATTTTTTAAATTTATTTTTTATCAGTCAAGCCCAAATTGTGATGTAATACTGGACCTCATGTGATGTCACAAACATTAGCACGCTGAACTCAACATTGCTTCCATAAACACCCGTGCTCACCCCACATAATGCTCCCCTCACTACCAAGATTCTGGCCCACCAAAACAACAAAGATACATTCACATTGAACACATTTGTTAGTTTAATAAAAGCTTTCCAACTGAATGGAATGCACAATATTCATTGCTCTATATTACTTTGTTTTATTTCAACTTCATGCCGACCTCTCATGGCCAAGTCCGCATGAATGTGAGGGAAGAAATATTTGACTCACCAAACATACAATATATATTAGTCCCAATTTTCTGAGATGTCAAAGTAAATGTAATGACGATGGGGAGAATGGATAACACAGATTGAACGCTTACTCAAGTACCCCAAGGCCACTTCAGGTTTATTTTAATGAATGTGTACAAAGGCAAAACAAACATGTGAGATTCAGAAAGAGATCAACATCCAGCCCTTGCTCGAGCTTTCCTCTGAGGCGATTCTCTGATTTCTCCCCTTGGTCACTGCCATTGTGAATGCCAGGCACCAGATGGCTGCCTCCGCCTCCTTACGCGGTGCTTCTCGCTTTCCATTCTTCGCAGCTTTCTTACCTCTCTGGCACTTGAAAGTGTGTGTTCATGTGTGGGCGTGTGGCTTGAATTTGTGCCAGTCGCCAAACAGATTGATGCAGGCTGACATGTTTTTTTTTTTTCAAATGAAGGAATAGCATTAAGAAAATGTTTTCTTGCTTCTCTTTTTCCTTTGAAGGATGCTTTCGCATTCACACACGCACACATGCTGTTCGACACATGCAAATGTACAGCACACGCGTGAACACGCGTGTGTTCTAGACTGTATTCCTCTTGACCTGACAGGCTGGAGTTAAACCCGTTCCATCACTGTCAAGCTGTCTCTTGCTGTTGTGACAAGGTGGGAAACGAGGTCGACTTGGGCCGAAGTCATGCCTTTGTCCCAAGGCAGACAAGGAAGAAATGTAGCTCTGCGGCTAATGCTTGGTTTAAATAGCAGTGGGAACATCCAGCATTGACGTTGTGCTCTCCGTGCAGACCAACGTCCGCAAAGGATTCAATTGGAAGTCGTAATTCAATTGGATTTCATAACAGTCTGATGAATTAAATTGCTGCAGGCATATTTGCACTTTTCGATCAGTGGGTTCTGCTTTGTTCCTTACTTGCCGTTGTCCATGTCAGTTTCAAATGGTTTCTGTATATTTCTGTGATTGGGACTTGTGACAAGTGATTGAATCTGAGCTCCTTTTAAAAACAATATCATTTGAAGCTTGCTGGGCCTTCTAAGATACACAGAGACACAAAAGACTGGTAAGATTGAGGAATGCTCAACAAACAAACAAAATCACCTGTTTGGAACAAGTGAGCAGGTTAATTGGAAACAGGTGAGTGTGATGATTGACTATAAAAGTAGGTGTTCACAATTAATGATGGGGGCAAGTGTTACGTTCTGTGGTTGGATCCCAAAAGCACAGACACAAATAAGAGTTAACTCTTTATTCGCATAACATCGAGAGGCGTTGAACAAACTTGACTAGACGAGAAACAATGAGAATGCATCGAAAATCAGCCCCCTTGGGCTGTGGAGATGCACAGAGGAACAGAGGCAATAATCTGACAAAACATACATTTCTAAGACCGCTTATACCATGAATCAATCTGATTGGTTGTGGCTAGACATGTGGGTAATAGGGCTGACATGGAATCATCTGATTGGCTGTTTACCAAGTAAAGAGATTAAAGATTCTTGACATCACATAGCTCCTGACAACACATATCTTAAAACCAATTGAAACTAGATGCCGATTACATCAGTTCAAAACATCAGTTCAAAACAGACACTTGACCTCACGGTCATGACCCAAACTTAACCCCTGCGTGACCCAGTCATGACAGCAAGTTCACAACTTTTGCAACAACTGCATGAGCAAATAGGCCAGCAGTGAAGAAGAATGCATCTCACCATAAGGAATTAAGGGATTTCAAAATCTATAGCCCATAATATTGTCCAAGTATTCGGAGAATGTCTGCACGAGTGGGACAACAAAAAAACAAAAAAAAAACAAAAAAACATTAAATTCCTGTAACCTTTGTTCCCTCAGGCAGCACTGCATTATAAACGATCATCATTGTGTAAAGGATATTAGGACCACGTCAGAAAACCATTGTCAGTTAACACAGGTCCTCGTTGCATCTAGAAATGTAAGTTAAAACTTTGCCATGAAAAGCAAAACCGTATTCGAACAACACCCAGAATTGCCACCGGCTTCTATGGATCTGAGCTCATCTGAGATGGACTGATGCAAAGTTGAAACATGTGCTGTGGTCTGATGACTCCACATTTCAAATTATTTGTGGAAATCATGTACGTCGCGTCGTCTGGGCAAAAGACCAAAAGCTACATCCTGATTGTAATATGCACTGTTATTTAAAAATAAGAAGAAGAAAAGAAAAGAAAAAACAAAGTTTTAGAGTAACATACATTGTACTGTCATCCAAGTAACGTCTTTTTCAGGGACATCCCTGCTTATTTCAGTTAGACAATGCCAAGACACTTTCTGCACATCTTACAACAGTGTGGCTAGTGAAGGAGCGCAAGTACTAGACTGGCCTGTCAACAGTTAGTCTAGTGTATAATCTTGCTTCTCATATTTGTATTCATGTCCTCTTTGCATGTTGCACTTTAGTTTTAACAACAAACTACTTCATACCTGGTGGTTATTCAGGTTACCATGGGACCCAGACATAAAATAAATAAATAAATAAATGAATATGGAAATTTATGGTGCAACCACTGGTTTATCATACAAAATTATGACGTGATAACAGTCATTTTTAGGACAGTGATAATTAATCACTTTATAGATCCACACCCAGATGTCACCATTTATCTTGCAGCTCATTTTCGCCCATGTTTTTTACTTCCTTTTTCTCGCCTGTGCGCCTTGAGCTGTTTTTGTTTTTGTTTTTTTAAATCTAGTCTGTCCTTTTCTTTCTGTGTGTGCCCAAAATTAACTCTGCTGACATGGCAGACGCATCCTGATGATGTAATTGAGAGCAATCGTGACAGCAGCCACCACAGGGCACTAATGATGACATCAAACAAACAGTATGTTTTGATTCTTCATCTTGTGCCTCCTTGTATAATGTGTTGACTTTATTGTCTCCCTGCAGATTCTAAGTAACAGGAAAGGGCTGCTGCCAGAACCGAACCTAGCTCAGCTGTTGACCAGTATGACAAACCCTGCGGCCTTACAGATCCTCATGAGACCTTATCACACAGGGAAAAGGGGAGGTGAGATGGGTGACGTGCACTTCCAAGTTGTTCTAATTTAAACTCCTTTTTGAACTGGTAATTCTCTGATAATTTCGGAATTTCAAACAGGAACTATTATTTTGAAGTTTGAAGTTTATTGAACATGTAAACATAACATATAAACATAAACAAATAGCAAGTAAAAATTAAGAGAAAGAAAAAGAAAAAAAAACCTCATAACAATCATTAGAAATGGTTTACATGTCCAAAAGGAGTAGGAAGAATTTAAAAACTTATCTAATCATACTCCTTATTCTTTACTTCTTATTTCAACAGTAAATTAACATCACAATAAAAGAAAACCTGCAATTATACTCATGTGGACAACCCCACTTCAACACACGTACAATTGCCAATAGCGCATGTGCATGAAACCCCTAGGCGCACACCGCAACAATACATCATCATACTCGCACATACAACCCTCATCACCCTCACAATGCACTCAAAAGAACATTTCATTTCATTTCTGCAATTGTGCCGGTTCATGTCTGATCCAAATAATACTCTTGAACTTTATTTTTGAACATTTTTTTTAAACTCAACGATTGACTTGCATCTTTTCAGGTCATTACCAAAACTATTCCACAAATGAACACCTCTTACAGAAACACACCTTTGCTTAATATTTGTTCTTGTTTTGGGGTTTTTATAGACACTTGTACCCCTTATCTCATAAGGACTGTGTCTAACTTCAAATAGCTTCTGAATACTGTGGCAGAGTAGATTGTTGTTAACTTTATACATTATTTGTGCTATTTTAAACTCAACTAAGTCATAAAATTTCATTGTGTTTAATTTAATAAATAGTGAATGTGTTGGTTCTCTATATTTTGATCGATTAATAATTCTTGTGGCTCGTTTTTGCAACTTGAAAACAGAGTTAGATTTTGTTTTATATGCATTTCTTCAGATTTCCACACAATAAGTCAAATATAGTAATAATAATGAACAATATAACGTGTATAATGATTTCATATTCAGAATATCCTTAGTTTTGTAGAGTATCACGATGATTTTTGACATTTTCCTTTTGACATTTTCTATGTGTGACTTCCAGCATAATTTATCATCTATAACTATTCCAAGAAATTAATTTTTATACACCCTTTCTATTTCAATTGAATTCACCAGAATTTTGACTGATTTGTCTAGTACTAAAAACTATAAACTTTGTTTTAGTTAGATTTAATGATAATTTGTTCATATCAAACCAATTTTTTATTGTATTCAATTCGTACTCCACAGTAGTCAGAAGCTGCTTCAGGTTTTCTCCTGAACAGTAAAGAGTTGTGTCATCAGCAAATAATACACTTTTGAATATTTTTGAGACACAACAGATATCATTTATGTTCAGTATAAATAATTTAGGGCCTAGAACAGACCCTTGGGGAACTCCATGAGTAATCTTCAAGTGATTTGAATTTATATTGTTAAACTGCACATACTGATATCTATTTTCCAAATAACTTTTCATCCATTTATATGTTAAACCTCTTATACCATATTTCTCTAATTTACTCATTAATATAGAATGGTCTATCGTGTCAAATGCTTTCTTTTGATCCATAAAAATCCCAACAGTAAATGTTTTATTATCTATGTTAGTAGATATTGCTTCTACAAGTTACGCTAACCACAACCATTCTCAACAATCTAATCAGTCACTAGACAGTATTAAAAAAAAAGTAATTTTTAAATTAGGTTTACAGTTATGCAAGACACAAAAAAAACGATCTATGAATGTATAAATTTCCATCAGGGAAATGTGTGTTTATACAGATGAACTGAAAATCTCTACTTGTGGATAATGTAGTTAGCTACACATGTGATGTGGGCAATTACAGACCACCTTGCACCTGTGATTTTGTGTCCCAACGAATCAAATCCACCAAAATTACATTACACCGACTACGCCACAAGTTTGACCTGGTTTCAGCGAGTCTAAAATCTATTGTACTTTTCTGTCACCAAGTAGCTCCATCAACCATCACGCCCAGGGAGGCGTAGCGCGTCTACTAAATTCACAGACATGCTAAACTAGACTTGCCCTGGCACAAAAATGGAAATTTGAGAATGATGTGTCTTTATCTGCCTTCTCGAGAAAATGCAAAAGAACACTAAGGCAATACAATATTCAGCGACAAAAAATGAAGCCATCTTCCTCTCAGTGATATTTTCCTCCAAAAGCCAGTCTAGTCAAACTCACAAAACTTAATTAAAAGTAGTGAAACTACTGACATTGTTGCTGGTATCTACGCTCTATTGCAACTGCACAATATTTATATTTACACTGGTAAACAACAATTAAAACCCTGCTGAGAACCTTCATGAGTTTTTTTGTCAAACAATTACTTTAAAGCACTAATTAGAATTTAGAAGTCTCATAAGGATTCATTTGTGTTGTGCATCCGAGCACTGCAGAAAGGAATTCCCTCGTCAATGTGGAAACGACAACTGTGCGCTCACGACATGAATAAACTTGTGAATTTGATGGTTGAGGTCTTCCCCAAACTCGTTTTTTGAGCAGTACTTTTGCTTCAAGCAGCTTGGAAGATAATCAGACTCCCTGAAGAGTCTGCTCGCCTTGTAGCGGGCTTCGTTATTTGATTAATAGTTAATCAGGTATTAACATGAAATTGTGTGACATTAGCGGGACAAATGAGAGCCGGAAGAAGAGATGATGAGAGGTGGGGGAGCTCTCTTTGAAGAAGAGCGCATACAAAATCTAAAATTAGGGCCTTGATTAAATGTTAAACTTTCTCTACCTATTCTGGAGGAAGCTACAATTAGCTTTGAAGCTGATGGTGTGTGGTTCACATATGTACACTGCAAGAAAAAAAAGAATAAAATAAAATAACTGAATTTCAATGTTTATTTTATTTTACACATTTTTTCTATATTTTTAACATTTTTAATTTTAAAAAATAAGCTGTAATCTTCTACACTGAATGTAAAATAACATGAAATCATTGTAACTGTAAAAACAGAAAATATTTCTGGTATTTTACTCCCCAAAATGCATGAGAAATACATATATTTATTGTCAATATATGTTCGCAAATGAATCTTAATTTCACAAATATTTGTCTGTTATTTAAGCGAATAAACTTTCAAACTGTAAAAAAGGGGAAAGACATTACTGAAATTAAATGGAAAAATGTGTCATTTTTTCTCATATTTATTTTTTATTTTTAAAATTATTTTTAATGTATTTATTTATTTATTTTTATTTTACCTATTGTGTTTTAGTATTTTATTGACTGTTTTTTTTTTTATATAGTTAGTTTTACTAGATTTTATGTGTATGATATTGTGCGGATCTCAATGTGCAGCACTTTGGAAACGCTTGTTTATAAAAATGTGCTGTAGAAATAAAGTGGATTGGATTGGATAATTTTACAATAAATTCTTTGTTAATTGACTTTTTTTTTTTTGTAGAATAACTGCAATGACATTCATTGACATTCTATTAACATTTGTTTTGAAAGGACATCTAACGAGATATGGTGAAATGGGAAAACTTGAGAGGGTGAATAATAATGCAAAGCAAAGAATTGGACTTTGGAGTATCCATTTCATGTCATCTAAAATTAGGGAAAAAAACCAATGGCACAGTGGTCGTCTAGTATCCCTGACGTTGTGGATTCAGTTCCCTTGATCTGTCACCCTGTAGTTCGATTTTTAGTCTGATTTTTCTGTTTTTCAGGGAAGTATGGCCGTCACACGAACCTGCCATTCCTCAGGCCGCCTCTCACTGCAGCTCTTCTAACACTTGGAAAAGCTCATCAGGTTACAACCGCATCAACCTGTGCGTGTGTGTGATGATAATGTCAAAGTTCGGGGTCTTCTTTTGCTTTTGCAGAGTGCAATGTTTGGTAATGGACTCATTCTTCAGAACCTCCTGCACATGCAGCTTGCTCAACGGCAGCTTTTACACATCAAAGACAAGCGCATCGGCAGGGTAAGGTACCTGTGTGTTGAGGTGTGTGTCTGTTTGTGGTTACATGTTTAGCTTCATTTTTTTAGCACAAAAAAATCACTCAAGTGATTATCAAAATAATCAGTAGAATAATCGTTAGTACATCGGGCGTATTATAACTAACCTGCCACCAGAATCCAGACTCTTAAATGAAGCTCACATTTTTTATTTTTTTTTTGAACCATGGAAGGAAGCCTGTTCACTGACACCCTGAACAGCACAATTGGCAGATGGATGTATGCTGTTGCTGGTTTCTCAAGTTTTACAAGCACCCTGTCAGATACTTAAGACACCCTTCTTTATATATATATATATATAAAGGTTATTATATATATATATATATATATATATATATATATATATATATATATATATATATATATATATATATATATATATATATATATATATATATATATATATATATATATATATATATATATATATATATATATATATATATATATATATATATATATATATATATATATATATATATATATATATATATATATATATATAATAACCTTTTCCTTCCACCTCCTCAGGCCTCCAGCCTGCTGGGAGATCCATCCAGGTTGCTGATGCAGAAAACTTTACCGCTGCAGGCTCCAGGACTCATAGCACTTGGGAAAGGCCTCCTGGGAGACTCCCCCTCAGGTTAGTAGACTGCCTGTAATGTAAAGCTGACATGTAATTACTACAAACAAATGAAAACATGTTGACACTCAAAATACATCTTTCTTTGTGTTTTTGTTTAAACTGCTTTTATTGATTTAATTTTTTCTAGATTTCACGTGACTGTTGAATGTGTAGCTATTAGGGATGTAACGATAAGGGCAATATCACGATATTGTGATATTAAAACTGCCACAATATCGTCGTCGTCATGTTCACAATATTTAAAAGGACCACATCTGTTAAAAAAAAGTCAGGTTGATTTCCATTTGTGCAGTTCTAGCACCCTCTAGTGGCTAGTTTATTAGTGCAATTTCATTTTCATGAGGGATGTTTTGGCCTTCTATGTTTAAAATCTATGCTAATTGACAGATGAAGAGGAACCGAATCTGCTTGTGAAGCGATCACTTGTGCTTGCATGAGCATGTAAGTGCCTCAATATTGTTATTAGAGATTGTAGGTGGTTTATATGCATTGCTGTTATGTACAAAAGTACAATATTGTGCTTTTTTAGTAAGAGCTCTTTTTTTTTACAATATTGTGATCTATTTTAAATATTGCCAATCCCCCCACAATATCGCGATAATTATCATATCGTGACCTTCATATCGTGATAATATCGTATCGTGATGTTTGGATATCGTTACATCCCTAGTAGCTATTACACCATAATGTAAAGTTTCTCTTTGGGGTTAGGAAAAAATGTCCCTGGCGGCAACAATTTGGCTGTAGCCCGCATCTCAAATATATCAAGGTTGGAAATAAACAGGTTTGCATTGCACATGACTGTCAATTGCTAATTGTCAGAGACTAATTGACATATAGTCTTTGACTGTATGTGCACGGAGCTGGCAGGATTGAAAGCGAGTCACAAACAGAGCAAAGGGAACACGCTGGAATAGTAGAGAATAGACAGGAAAAGCAAAGGAGTTATGTCTAGACACGGACCCGTCGCCATGGGCGGGCCTTGGGGGTCCGTGCCCGCCCTGTCAGTCAGCCGTGCCCGCCCTAGCAAGATGACTCACCAAGTATTCGTCCTATCAGTCACGTAAACTTGCGTCTTCTGTTTTAAGTAAAGCATGGCGTGCCAGCCAACCACATACCTCCTTTCAAGTTTGGCTGTGATTGACAACTAAACGAGCCAATGACAATCAGGATCAGGAGGGATGGGGTGGGGTGGGGGGAGACGCGCGCTCTGCAGACGTGCCTTAGCCAAATCTACTTCCGGGTAGATAGTGCGCATTTGCCGGCTGGCGCTGGGACAAAGACTGAGCAGTGAGCACGTTGTGCCGCTTTAATGGAAGCCACCAAATGCCAAACCTCGATCCAGGATGACACAGTTGACATCAATGGGAATCCTGAGTCCACTGGTTACGTTTACAAGTGAGTGTCAAACTTTTATTTTAATTAGTCAAGCCACACAGCACGGATGAATTGTAGCAATACACAGTATGCTGTTAACAGACCCAAGCAGTCACACATACACAACAACAACTAAGGAGCATAAAATTATTTATCACTAAAGCAGTTGCAGTACAATGTGAGTTGAATTCTTTTTTTATTGCCAAGTTTGTTCAAGTTGATGAATGTCACTAAGTTCTAATTAAAAAAACAGCAATTTACACATCCTTTTTGGATTGATATTCTGCTTAGTTTTTCACTGAACCCATATGTTGTTTCTGTATATCATCGACATAACTCAACCTTATTTCTAAATCACTTTAAAACAGCCATTGCTGCATACAAAGTGCTGTGCATGGAATAGAAATTAGTCTTTTAGTAGACACAAGTGAAATAAAATAACACAAAATAAAATTAATTAGAGTAAATATAAGTAGATAAGTATACACGCAAATAAAATACTAAAAAAAAAAAAAAAAAATTGTACAAGTATAGAAATAAAATAACACAAAATACAGAAGGCACCATAAAAAAAGAGTAAAATGATGTGAAGTCTCATGCTGAGTCAAAGATCAAAGAATAGAGATGTCTGGTAAAAATGAAAGGAAATTTTGTCCATATCGTACAGCCCTAATCCAACACGCAAATGAAGGCAACTGCTAGCCAATTCCAGATAGAAGGGGCTGGGTCACAGAGTCATTCATTCGGACATAGTTGTTTACAGAAGTGAAGAGTGGATTTGTTTCAAATGAACTTTTGAGTTGAATAAATGCAAAATGAACTACACATTTTTTTTTTCAGTTTGTCTTTTAGATTTCAGAACGAACTGCCGCTTTTAAGTGACAGAAAATATTTCTGAACACTTTTGCAGTTGTCACAATGCCGCTGTTCAACCTGATGAACATTAGATTTAGGTTGATAAAGTGTGCCACCCCAAAAAAAGGTAATGCCCCCCCTACAATTTCTTTCTGGTGACGGGTCTGTCTTTATCCATCCATCCATTTTCTTGACCGCTTATTCCTCACAAGGGTCGCGGGGGGTGCTGGCGCCTATCTCAGCTGGCTCTGGGCAGTCGGCGGGGGACACCCTGGACTGGTTGCTCATATCTTTATTGTTTAATAAAACCCTCAGCTCAGTTCATTTCCCTGGCATTCAACTGCAAAAAAAAAATTAAAAAAAAAAAAAAATGCTCCACAAAATTAGAAATTTGCTCGTCAGATGAAGTCATTGATATGTAAAACAACTCTGCAAAGGGGAAAAAAAAATAGTTTGAGCCTTGCATATGATGTTTTTCGGAGATAATACTAAAAATCCAATTGGAGGGATTCAGTAGAAAGTACTGAACCTGGTAGGGGACATCACGAAAATATTTAAGACTACAATATAACACAATGCAATGGAATGTAACACAATGCTATTGCTTTATATTGCGATACTATTGCGCTATATTGAAATAACTATTGGATTATAACACAATAATTTGCTATATAACTCATAACTATTGTGTTTTATGCAATGACTTTTTCAAAAAATATAGCAAAATAAGGCAAATTATCTGCGTGAAAATGACATATTCCACTTCCGGGTCATTAGCAATAGTCCTGGTTATCATCAACCTGACAATTGTTTTGTTCATTAACTGCTAACATTTAGTACATACATTATCCCATATATTGAATACGAAGTATGTCCTCGCCTTGATATCACTAGAAAATCGTAAACATTTCTCCAAACAATCATCCATTCTCCTGCCGGAAGTGGAAGTCTTTCGTTTCCCTCCCAAAATAACATTGTATTATTTTGCAATACATCATTTTGTATCTTTTCATTATTATTATTATTATTATTATTATTATTATTATTATTATTATTATTTCACGAAAAGTGTATTAACAAAGCAAATGTAAATAAATAGCAAATGGGATGTTTGGTGATAGCCAAGCCTGTTGCTAATGACCCCGAAGTGAAATAGCTCCTTTTCTCGTAAATGATTTGTGTTATTTTTCTATATTTTGTAAAGAGTAGTTTTGTTAAATTTCAATGCAAATTATTGCTTTATAATGCAATAGTTATGGACTATATGCACAAAGCACTTCCGCATTCGACGTATACCCAAACTTCCAGTGCGGGGAGACTTCAGTGGAACGCACTGTTGATGTGATGTCAAACTCTAATCCTAAATCCTTAACCCACACTCCTTGCTTTAACAATATGTCTATCAGAATTTTAAAACTACTGATTAGATCTCCCAGAGTCATAATTTTGACGGCTTGAGCTCTGGTAATGACGTCATTCCTTAAAATGTACATGGAAATATACATGGAAATACAAGCCGTTTTGAGTACAGTGGAACCTCTACAAACGTCTCTTCATACGAAATTTTCGAGTTACGAAACTCCTCAACGGGAAAATATTGCCTCTTGTTACGAAAGAAATTTCTAGATACGAAAGGTAAAAATACATTACCGAACGCAACATACTTTCAGCTATGGCTATTTCCTACCATAGGTAACTATGAGCGTATACTAGAGCGGTGTTTGTGCATCGTTCTGGCATCCCATTGGCTAAGAGGAACCTACCATAGATATGAGCGTATACTAGAGCGGTGTCTCTACAGCGTCCTCATCCTTCATCCCGCGGCCCATGAGGTGTTCCGTTTTTTGTAAATGTATGAACTAACGGCCAACGAATTTGTGCAACAATTCAAACAATTGGTGATTGATGAAGGCACAGTAAGTTTTTAATTGCGACGATTCAGGCCTTTTTTTTTTTTTTTTTTTGGAAAAATATGCCTCGCCATACCGGAAGTTTCCATGAAGTTTCAGAATTTTGTTTAAAAGAATCGCCCGGAAAAAGTGTTCACGAATCGGGCGTTTGCTCACTAAGATGATGCTTGCATTGGACATTAACGAAGGATTGTTTATTAAAAAAAAAAAAAAAACATCCATAGATCAGTTCTTTACACAACACCAGGCAAAAAAAAAAAAAAAAAACACTTCTGAGAGAGAACATGAACCAGAGGGCAAAAAACGATGAGGACAGCAGTTAAAAAGGTAAATGACCATCATTTTTATTCTTTATCCTATTCTATGTTATTTAAATTATGCACAACTCTCATTTATTGTGCAATAATCTAATTGTAACATGTATTTGTTACATGTTTTGATGCATTTTTATCCTTTATAAAACATTTATGTCTGAAATTTGGGAGGCTTGGAACGGATTAGGGCATTTACATGGAAAATGCGTCTCTACTTACAAATTTTTCTACTTAAGAACTTTCTTCCAGAACCAATTAATTTCGTAAGCAGAGGTACCACTGTAGCTAGTAAAGCTATTTATTAATTAAAAAAATGTAAATGATATATTGTAGCTCTTCTACGGGTCCACACAATATTCTACGACCCCCACCCCTCCCCCTCCAATTAGACGGACTGGTGAGGTGTTGAATCAACAGATGAAACCTGCCAGGTAACTGTTCATAACATATACGATTTTCATTGTTCCATTTTTCTTTGTTTATTTTTTGTTTTTCTTTTTTATTTGAATATGTTTTTAGATAAGAATAATTTATTAGTACATTAAGATGATCGAATAGGGAGTAGGACTAGATAAATTATTGCTCTTCTTCCTACTCCTTTTGAACATTAAATGATGACATTGATGAATTATTTTCTTTCATCAAATTTTTATTCTAACTTCAACTTATATTTTGCAATGTGTTAATATGTTCAATAAACAAACCAACCAACAACAACAACTCTCTGGTCTGTAGCCTCCTCTTCACCAAGTCTTCTCCTCTTCGCCGACGGGATCCGATGAGCTCTGCCTCGTCAATATTTTGAAGCGGATGTAATGCCTCTACTGTTTATTTTTTTTATGTCAGGCCAAGGTGACATTTCTCTTAATGCCTTGCTGAAAAGTGGTTGCTATGGAAATCTGACAGTGTTGTCAGCAGTGCAAGAATGCTAACTCATATAAATATTTTCATGTTTTTTAATACAATAAAATAGCAGCACAGGAATAATATACAATACATACAGGCACATGAAAAGTCAAAACGCCAGAAAGGCAGAAACATGAGATAATTTTGTAAACAGCGTAACAACACATCAAAGTTTAACTTCAAAGTAGAGTTCTGGTCCTACTGTTAAAAAATGGCGCCCTTGTGAAATCGAGTTATCCCTGCGAATGTTAACAAGTTACAACAAACTGTCCCTGGTTGTCAGCATAAGAGAAAAAACAAGGCATAGTTAAACCTGTCTATCTGCGCACTAAGCAGTGATTGCTCGATGTACTGTCGTCACTCCTCTTCTTCAATGCCTTGACAAATGCACGCAACCACACTCATAAAAAAAAAAAAACAATTACGAAAATATACTCCAAAACATTGACAACTGGTCGAGGTTCTCTGAAGGAAAACAAACGGCGATGACCATTAGCGGAAAAGGCGGTGCAAAATGAGATTTTCCCGGAAACACGTCACGACTATTTGTGCATAGAGTTCATTGCAATATAACGCAGTAGCATTGCTGTGCTAGTATAAAAGTGGATAATTGCTCATCCACTACTGTAGATTGCAGTTGAACGCTCATTATAAGTGTGCACAACAAATATAAATGATGCTAATTGAGTTATTCAGCAGATGAATATTTATTGTTTAATGTTAATAAGGATACAAAGTTATGCATGGGTGTCCTCATAACAATTCGTCAAATGATGCTATCTATAATTGAGAAAGAGAGTTTTAAAGTTGTTGGTATTGGGAGTGAGCACACTGCTACTCCTACCACCAAATTGGTTAGTGATGATGTTTGAGGTGAAAAACTCCATTGAGCTATGTCGAGACAACTGAGCTACAGGGGACAGGTGCCCTGATGGACTCTCCTCGTTCCACTAATAAGAGTTTCCATCCCATCACTTTTTCTTTTTCTATTATTTCCCTGACAGAATTTTGCCACGAGCCTGTGCCAGCGTCATCCCACAATGCCACAGTAGTGGTGTCAGCACCAGGTGTGATGCCCTACATCCAGCCCCAACCTGGCGGAGGAGAACCAAACAACATCCAGTCCATCTGCGCCTCCTCTTTCTCCGTCCTGTCTTCTCCCTCCTCCAACGGCGGCGATCGACAGGCTGTCCCTGCAGGGAGTGAGATGCAGAGACAGAACTACCCTGCGCCAAAAGCCCCAGGAGGGGTTTATACATCCGCAGGACATCACAACAGTTCAGATGGGCCACTGAACAACATGGTGAGCACAAAACTCATTGTACGAGCACGATAACCCGGCCTAGCCCCACTCAATCACTCTGTCATGTCTTGTAAGCAACCTATGCAAATATTCTTAACAATGATCTCAATTGTATTTCTGTCAATCAACCTCGTGATCAAACAGCTGCTTAAAGCGTCAGCCTGGTTTGATCAAATGGATGTTATGTTCTGAGGTTGGATCCCAAAAGCGCAGACACAAATAAGAGTTAACTCTTTATTCGCATAAGATCGAGAGGCGTAGAACAAACTTGACTAGACGAGAAACAACGAGAATGCATCGAGAATCACGAGATGCCACGCCCCATTGGGCTGTGGAGATGCACTAAGGAACAGAGGTAATAATCTGACAAACACCCACTTCTCGGTTTGGCTTAAATAGACAGTGAATTGATCGGATTGGCTGGGGCTAGACATGTGGGTAACAGGACTGACATCGAATTATCTGATTGGCTGTTGACCAGAAAAAGAGATTAAAGATTCTTGACATCACATATCTCCTGACATCACATCGTGTTTTTCCAGTTGAAACCATATGATGGTTACATAAGTTCAAAACAGACACTTGACCTCACCGTCATGACCCAAACTTAAACCTGGCATGACCCAGTCATGACAATGGAGACAACTCCCAAAAACGTATAAATATGTTCTATTTTAAAAGTCTTAAGTGTCCCAAAGATGTATTTTTAAGTTTTTTATTTTATTTATTTATTTTATTTATTTTTAATGCTAACGCATACACAAGAAGAACGAGTGAAAAAATTGTAGTAATTACAAAAACGGCGAGCAGGTGGCAGCAGAGTATAAGAGATCAACCATGATGCCATAATGAAAGCAAGCTGTTTGCCCACTGTTTTAAGCATATTTGTGAATAATGATTTAACTTAGCTATATTCTAATGCTAATTGCTGCAAAACGGAAACAGTTAGAAATATACTTTTTTTTTTTGTCTGATGAAGAGGCTCCATTCGTTCTTTTGGTAGGTTCCATGTTTTTCTATCAATAGAACACAATATTCTGTGGGCCTTGCAAAATCATTCAAAATCCAGTAAAACAGCTAGGAGCGAAGGGGGTTGCTTCAATGAAAATGGCTGGGAATGAATGAGTTAATAAGAGTTGTATCCCAGTTTTCTGTTTCATATAGCAGCACTGACACCAGAACTTTTCCATACCCTTGCAGGCCACACCCTAAAAACAGGTCCTATTTGACCAATCTAGCTGGTAGTTATGTGTCCGACAGATCCTTTCGTTATAAAAAAAATCACTCTAGGATGGTAGGTGTTTTCAACCAATATATATTGGTGATTGGGACAACCAATCTGACTAAGATATTTGAGTTCATCTGTGTTAGAGGCTGACATTTTTTTGGGGAATCCCGAATAAAAGTCCTACTGATTGTCACACCCACCTAAGTGGGGCAAAATTTGTTCTCTGCATTTGACCCATACCATGAGGGAACAGTGCTCAGGAATTACTTGGTGAGCTAACCCCCCAATTCTAACCCGTAATACTCCAGGTATTAACGGGTATCAGCTTAACCTACTAGAATAGTCGTTTTTTTTTAACCTTTCCATTTTTCGAGTGCACTTTGTCTGCCACCTTGCTCGCCTGCATCTTTAAATGAAACTCTGCTAACGTCCTCTTTCATTGTGATTCATTGAGATAATCATAGTGCTTACGTTCTTAAGGGAAGCAAATCCCCGGGCTGTCTCCTCCAGTCTTTTTTTTAATGAAGGGAAAATGTAATTAACAGAGCACAATCCTCGCAGGTTCACAAGCCTCCTAAAACTCAACCAAGTGGTTGTGACCGAGTTAATGTCAACGTGTGTTAAGGTGAAATTCATTTCTTCAGAAAAGTATCCATCCATCCATTTTCTTGACCGCTTATTCCTCACAAGGGTCGCGGGGGCTGCTGGCGCCTATCTCAGCTGGCTCTGGGCAGTAGGCGGGGGACACCCTGGACTGGTTGCCAACCAATCGCAGGGCACACAGAGACGAACAACCATCCACACTCACACGCACACCTAGGGACAATTCGGAGCGCCCAATTAACCTGCCATGCATGTCTTTGGAATGTGGGAGGAGACCGGAGTACCCGGAGAAGACCCACGCGGGCACGGGGAGAACATGCAAACTCCACCCAGGAAGGTCCGAGCCTGGACTCGAACCGGAGACCTCAGAACTGGGAAGCGGACGTGCTAACCACTCGACTACCGTGCCGCCCTCTTCAGAAAAGTATGAGTGGTAATTGTTAGGGCTGGGTTTTAAAAAATCAAATAATCAATATTGAATCGATTTTGCTCTTCAAGCCCGGTATCGATTCATATAACCACGAATGAATTATTTTATATATCTCTTATTCCCATAAATTAAGAATTTATGTTCACATTAATTTAAAAGTATTTTCTTTCTATCTTAAATGAGAATGGATACCAGCCCTAGTAATTGCCACTCCTAAGTTGATGCACCAGCTAGTGATTCAACTGCATTTAAATGTCAAACGTCTTCTCTTTAGGTAAACAACGGTCAGAATTCTCTGCTGGGAGAGCCCCCCAAAGACGTCCGACTGCCCTCCAATCCGTACCTGAACCTTGCCAGTGTAATGCCGGGGGTTGTTCTGCAAGGTACTCACATCACACACAAATTCATTTGCACGAAGACCCGAAGCAGTTGCCGGTCTCTCGTAGTCTTTTATTGTGTCTCCTCAACCTCTCCGCAGGGTCACTGGGCAGTAAAGCCCCGGCAGGGCAGCCTGCCTCGGGCATGTACGGCAGCTCGGCGACCCCCGTTGCCTCGCAGGGTGGCAGCTCCTTCTCCCACAGTGCAGCCGCTCCCGCCACTTCCTCGTACAATACTGACACTTCCTCTGACTACAGCCACTACAACCAGGTCTACACGCAGGTACTCTAGCATGAAGACAATACGGATATGGATGGGATCACATGACCAAGAGCATCAAGTGCATTGCAGCCAATCAACTTGCGTGTATGTTTCTTCTGTAGGAGGCCATGCAACAGTGGTACCAGCACTATCAAACAGCACAAGGATACAACTCTGCCACGCCACAGGACAACACAGCCACCGATTATACAAAGGATCACACACAGGTAAGACACACACACACGAACAGTGTAGTATTAGTGGAAGTTTATTCCCGTGGTGCAGGCCACAGTTTATGACCACTTTAGGAAGAAATTTAAGACATTTGAAAGGGTTCTTGCACTTTTTCCTATACACAGGAAATTCTGTAGAGTCATTTTGCTCTGTTTAGAGTGGGACCATATAGACTGTTTAGAGTAAAATTTACACTTGGAAGAGAGTAAAACATTCAGAGTAAATCTGAAATATTTTTAGTGTGTATGAGAGAATTTGCCTATCCCATGAAAAACTATTCAAGATTTTGCAGTCAGAAATTCTAAATAAATTTTGCAAGGAGAGATTTTGATTCTAATTTAGTAGTTTATTAAAAAAAATAATAATTAAAAAAAATACACAAGGTTTGAGGAACGAACTCACGACCTTCAGCTTGGGTGACTTTACCACATGAGCTCTGCCATTGCTACCGTTTGCTTGTATTCAAAAGAAGCACAAAAGTGTTTGTTTTTTTTAGAAGATTTTGGTGACACGAGCAATCTACTAACACACAGTAGGAGCTGCATGGCTCAGATAGTAGATGTTTGTGTGCTGGAGTTGGATGCCAAAGTGCAGACACAAATAAGGTTTTAACTATTTATTCACATAACTTGACGAAACGAAAAGCAATGAGAATGCATCGAGAATCACGAGACGCCAAGCCCCCTTGGACTGTGGAGAAGCACAGAGGAACAGAGAACAATAATCCGGCAAAACACACAATTCTCAGTCTGCACCTACAGACAGTGAATTGATCTGATTGGTTGTAGCAAGTAAAGGACTAAAGAATGACATCACATAGGTCCAGACATCACCTAAAGGATTAAAGATTGACATCACATGGCCTAAATCTAGTTGAAACTAGAAGATGGTTATATGATGGTTACATCAGTTCAAAACTGACACTTGTTATATCAGTACAAAACAGACACTTGACCTCACGGTCGTGAACCCAACTTAACTTCATGAACTCAAACTTAACCCTGGCGTGACCCCAGACATGACCCAACCTGAACTTGTGGGTTTGTTCCTCAACCATTGAGTGACTTTTTTTTTTCTTTAATTCTTTGAAGTAAATTTTTACTTTGTTTAGAGTAAAATTGATTCTACAGAATTTACTGTGTACCACTATATTTCCAAAGTAATCGAATTAACATGTAATCAGGTAGGTCACATGATCTTTTGGGTAGATCGGAAAATAAAGAAGGCCTTCTTGTGTTCTAGGTTCCACCCGTTTCCTCGTATAGTGATTACAATTCCTACTTGCAGACAGTTACTCATTATTACTCCCAGTCTACAGCTGCACAGGCCTATGCCAGCAAGGTACACACACTCACGCACACACACAATGCCAGGCAAATGCTAATGCAAAGTGTGAAATTGAACAGAAATGCAGAATGTTAAGTTTTATGCTTTGCAATGTAACGTTATGTGCACAGCATACTTTCCTTATTCTTCCGTCCATTCATTTTCTTCCTCTTATCCGGGGTCACAGGGAAGGCTTTGCGCTCTTCGTCCAACTCCTCCAGGGGAATTTCAAAGCAAACATATTTTAATACCCAGTGCAGGTGTAACACAAAATACAGTCTAACTGTGTGCATGATTGGAGTTTTCTTTCTTTTGTTATTTTGATAGACTTTGCACAGGTACAATTGGGCTTAATCGGGCAATTATGCCGTTGTTGGGTGGAAAGTAGCCCTTTCCTGGCCAATCGTAGCGGCATCCCTCGTTTGCATTATTATAGGGGGTGCTATTAAAATATTTGAAAGATAATTATGATAATTTATCCAATTAATTGATTTCTCCAATGATTCACAGGGATTGCCCCATGTTGTTGCCATATTTATCATGACATTCACTGCACACGTCCACGGTGTGCCGATCTGCCTCCGCCCCCTTCAAATCCACCACCTACGCGACCATTTAGACTTGCTTTTACCGAGTCTAAAATCTCATCTTACTCTCAGTTAGTAAATTGCCAGGTGTTGGGGGACGAGGCAAGCATGTCTACCAAATTCACAAATAAGCTAAACTAGACTTTATCTGGCACGAAAATTAAGATACAACCTTTTATGGGGCCAGTTTGGAGGACCAAAACTGCCAAAATTAAAAATAAATAAATTAATACATAAAAACGAAAATAAACATATAATTAAAAAATTAAACACAAAAATTAAGTACGCGTTTAGTTTTTGATTTGTGATTTATATCCGAGGACCAAAACTGACAAAATTAAAAATAAATGAATAAATAAATACCTAAATAAATAATTAAATAAAGAAAGAAAAACAAATAATAAAATAATTCAAAAATTTAACAAAAAATAAATATGCCTTTAATTTTTTATTTATATGTTTTTAACCGTTTTTAATTTTCATTTTTATTCAACTATTCATTAATTTATTCATTTCTTTATTTATTCATTTTTTAATTTTAAATTTGGCAGTTTTGGCCCTCGGATATAAAACATAAAAAAAACAAAAACTAAGCACACATTTATTTTTTGTGTTTAATTTTTCAGTTATATTTTTATATTAGTTTTTTATTTATTATAGTGCTGTCAAACAATTAAAATTTTTGATCTGATTAATCACACTTTTTAATTTTGATTCATCACGATTAATCAGCTAAATTACTTGCGTAATATAAAATACAAAATACCGTAATATTTTGACATTAACGCATTTTATTATCTGAATGTCATTTGTAAACATTGATTAAATGCATGTAAACAATTGCATGCATGCGTGTATTGCTCAAAACGTAACAGCATCATATCAATTGGGTGCAATTCAACAATTATATTGCAAAGAACGTACTAAATACTGACGAAAACTTGGTAACGCATCATATTAACTGGGTGCAATTCAGCAATTATTAATTAATTAAATGCAAATTACTTTTGTTTTATCTAAAGTCCCGTCTGGGTGTTTTTTAAAGCGAAATTTACCACCGAGCACACCAACTGGAGTCACCCCGCTCATTTTGGAACAACAGGCGTACGAAATGCCGTGCATTGACCTCATCACTGACCTGCGCCGCCTTCAATGTAACCATCCGCGGTTACGTTCAAGGCTCAAGTGCGGTAAAAAAAAATAGTGCGATTAATCTGCATTAATACGTGATTAATGCGATAATTTTCTGAGATTAATTAATCTATTAACGCTTTAACTTTGACAGCCCTAATTTATTCATACATTTATTTTTTAATTTTGGCAGTTTTGGTCCTCCAAACTGGCCCTATAAAAAGATGTATCTTAATTTCCATGCCAGATCAAGTCTCATTTAGCTTCTTTTTAAATTCGGTAGACGTGCTTGCCTCGTCCGCCAGTACATCTGGCAATTTACTAACTGAGAGTAAGGATGAGATATTAGACTCTGTAAAAGCAGGACTAAATGGTAGCGTAGGTGGTGGATTTGATGGAGGAGCACTTATTTTTTATTTTGGCAGTTTTAGTCCTCCATAGGCCAGCATAGACATGCACCAGCCCATAGTAGTGATGGGAAATGAAGCTTCATGAAACACTTGTGATATTTTTTGGTGCTCTGTCATGTCAGCTGACGTTGGTAATACATTATTCAAATTGTCTCTTGAGCTTTGGTGTGATACGCTGAGTGTTTCTTAAACAGGAAGTGGATGTGTGTAAGCCTCTAGGCGTGGCTCTTCACGCCGTCAACAACGGCGTGGCCCCTCCCCCCGCCGTCCTACCAACTGCGACCATGCTGCCAGCCTACAGCACCCTGCCACTGATGCCAGGTTTCCTTGGGCCGCCGCACCCCATCGCAGCCGCGCCAAATGCCGTCACACATGCGCAAGCTGCCGCCACAGACTGGAACGCTTACTATTATGTGAGTAGTAGCAGCAAACATCTTGACGTTGTGAGTCCATTAGCTGACCTGATGACAATGCTACTCGTCACTAATCACATCAGTCTTTAATGTTGAAAGTGCAAACAAGAGAAGAGTGCGGCGGCTGAAGGTATTAAGAGACAGGAAGTGGAAGGACGACCTCGCCAGCTCTGCCTGTCTCTGGAGAGATTTCCATTTGTTTGGACAGACTGCCTTTTGTGGCCTCGTCTCTGTCATGCAAGCTAAACCCTTTTCGCCTGCGCTTATCCTAAAACACACACAGCATGTTTGCATTGTTGTCTAGTTGATTTTCACGCAACTTTGCCAAGCTATTTTTGGCATGTAATTTTTGTGCAACTGTTCAGAATCCAAACGTCCTTCATGCGCCTTGAACAGACAAACAAGTGTATGTAAAGTATAAATCATGTTATTTATTTATGTATTTATTTATTTATTTTGGTCAAGGTTTATTTTTATAGCACATTTGAAGGGGAGGTCAACCCCCCCCCCCCAACAAAAATAAATACATAAAAATCGTGACAATATGTTCTATGTAGCCACACTAGTCTAAAATACGGTATTCTGGTTAATATTGCATTATTGCAATATTGAGTTACGCAGCAATATTCAGCAGTTTTTATCAATATCAGAAGGCGGCCATTTTGCCACTTTCTATCAGGTGTAACTGACATCAGTTGCTCAGGTCTCAGGTAACAACCAATCACAGCTCAGGTGCAGAAAGCAGCTTGCCATGGCCTGGGTCGCATGCGCCAGAGTCGCGCCAGAGTTCATGACCTGTTATGTGTCTGTTTAGGTACTGATGTAACAAGTGTCTGTTTACAAAACGTGATGTTCGTGATGTCAACCTTTAATCCTGTCGGGACCTATGTGATGTCGTTCTTTAGTCCTTTACGATTCACTGTCTGTGGGTCCAGTCTGAGAATTGTGTGTGGTTTGCCGGATTATTGTTCAACTGTCCTGTGTACAGCGTTTCTGGGTTTCGGCCTCTCGATGTGAATAAATGGAGAAAATCTTATTTGTGTCTGCATTTGGGATCCAAACCTTCCAGTGCACAACAGATGAGCTGTGATTGGTCATTGCATGAGCAACTGTGATGACATCTTAAGTCGACAGCAAGTGGCAAAATGGCCGCCCCCCCTTAGATGGATAAAAATGGCTGGATTTTGCTACATAACTAATGTTCCACAAATGTAATATTAATCAGAATGTCGTGTTTACATTTGTGACGTCACATATACATACTATTGTCAAGAAATGTTTTGACTTCCTCTTTTAATACAGTAACACTGCCCAAAGTGCTGCACATATTAAAAACTGTGATTATAAAAAAAAAAAAAATAGGGAAAAATACAGATAAATTAAAAACAATAAAATTGGAGACATCCAGGTCAGCTAGCATGCATATAAAATTAATGCAGTAAACACTATTAAAACTAGAAATTATAATAGCACTAAAATAAAACACAATAAAGAAAAATAGATATTAAAACAATAAAATTACATCCTAACTCTCCTTCCAGTCCTCCATTTTGTATCTGCTGTCTGTGGGTGAGCTGTGTGGTCCATTTTGATTTGTCCCCCTCTTTTTTTTTTTTTTTTTTTAGAACCAGACTCGGGGCCACAAGAGGGAGTATCCCCAGTTGGCGGTGCAGGAAGTGACATCATCAGATGGCGGCTACATCGGACAGCACTCCCAAGGCCTTGGGGGGCAGTATGCTGACTATTTCAAGAGGAAGCGACTCTAGAGAGACACGCTAATCTTTCAAGCTGGATACGGTTGAATGGTTCCAATAAACGGGGTCCTCGGTTTACGACGGTCTGAACGCACCGTTGTCTAGCATGTAAATATTTGTATAGGAAACACTCACTTCATGTAAAACAATCAAAAACGGTCAATTGGGTAACTAAGCGTGCCTTTTTGTGATGCGTGACGTCTTCTTACGTCGCCACGTAAACGAGTTTATCAACAACTCATTTGCTCCCAAAAACGTAAAAATATGTTCTATTTTAAATGTTTTTACGTGTCCCAAAGACATATTTGTTTTTTCTTGTATGTTTTTTTTATGCTATAGAGCATACAAAAGGCTTTGATGCAGCCTCTCAACTGCAAAGAATAGTTGAAGAAATGGTAGATATTACACAAACGGCCAGCAGGTGGCAACAGAGTATAAGAGATCAACCAAGACCATTTTGGAAAAAAAGAAAGCTTAATTACTCAAAATTCTAAGCAGATTTGTGAATAATGATGAAACTTAGCTATATTCTCATGCTAATTGCTGCAAAACGGAAACAGATAGAAATATATGAGAAATATAAGAGACTTTAAGCTTTCTTTAGGTAAGTTCCATATTTTTATAGCAATAGAACACAATATTTTGTGGGCCTTACAAAATCAGTCAAAATCCATTAAACAATATTGCTTAACCTGGAAATATCGCGTGTCGGGATCGTTGTAATCCGAGAACCTCAGCACATGCGGCAACCCATAAGACTGTTCGCTTCTCGCTAACCAACACTACACCCTCAAGGTTTTTAATTGCCTATTATAGATGCCGCAATATGGTGGCAAAGCACTACTTTGGTCAAAATGAAAATCCTTAAATCACTTCAACATTGGCGCCAAAGTAATACTTTTACCACTTAGCGAGTTTTTCAGCAATTAATGGATTTAAAAATGTGCGAATGTAGAAAACACCAAATTGGCAAGGGTTCAAATGTGAGCTGTTGTCTTTATCCGGTTCAAGCCTTAACCCTCCTCAATTAGTCGCTCCCCATCTCCAATGTCAACTATACTAATATTACCTTGTACTAATGTAAACTAGCATATGTTTGTATGTTTGCTCAAACGAAAACACAACTTTAAAGTACGAGCGTTCAACAACGCTCTGCCTGTTAACGTCTCTCCTTTCCCGTCTTACTGCCGTGTTGCTCTTTTATACATGGACAGCCGTTTGGTGTGGATTCAATTCATGAGTGTGCCTAAGCTGTATCTGTAGGAAGTGTCAGCCATTTTAGAATCCCAAAACTGGGAGAACATCAGGAAACAGGGCGTGGACCAATAAAAGCCCCGTTGACACACAAGAGCTTCTCTCCGTCAATCAAAGACAGACTGAACTGACTATTCTTGTGTGGTTGTGTGTTTTATAGCAAGCCATGTGTGACACATCAGCTTTGTTTTAAGGACGTTTGTCAGCTCTGTTGTGAGCATCATGTAACCACAAGAATGAAAATGTATAAATATATTGATTTCAGATCCACTTTGCTGTAAATTTGTAATGTTTTTGTAGTCCCTGCAAACAAACAAAAAAAATGCTTGTCCCCTGTTTTTAATGGAATTGTGAAAATTCACATTCTTTCAATGATTTCAAGCCCATACGGCTCTTGGTTTATTTATTTATGTATTTATTTTTTAATCAGGTATTTCTTGCAGGGGCTACACGGCTTTTTGTGTCACTTGTGAAACCTGCTTGGGATATATATTTCGATTTGTGTAACATTTAATCCAAATGTGAGCAAAGTCGTCACACAGCTCGTTTTCATTTGAACAGTTGCATTTGAAAAAGGAATGTTGTCAGTGTTCTGGGTTGAGATGGTCAAGACACACAATGCTGATTGAATGTTGCTGCAATAACAGATGGTTGGTGGGTTTTGTTTTGTTTTGTTGGAATCACCACTCACCTTCCAATAACCTTTTACAAAAGCAAATAAGAGTGTGAATCTTTTCTTTCCTAAAAATGTTTTTCTTACTCTTTTTGTCTATCCGTTTTCTGTAACAAAAATATTTTGTGTCTAACTTTAGTTGATTATCAATGAGGGCTTGCTATTTGAGTATTACTGCTTGCTATGGCAATAACTAAGGCTCATTACTGCTGTAAAATTGTTGAATGTACTATATAATATTTATTCTTTTAGTCAATGTTTTTATAATCTTACCAACGACTATTTGGGCCACACTGAAAAGACAAAAAAAAAAAAAAAAAAAGAATAATGCTGAAAAGCACGAGATGTTACAAGTGTAAAGTCATATTATCAAAATGGTCAATTTTTTAAATTACTCGAAAAAGTCTATATCATCTAGATCAGGGCTGTCCCAACTTTTTCATTTGAGATTTGAGAGCCACCTGAGGCTCAGTAGGACGCAAGGGCCACATAATGTGACGACGACAAATTGTTTAGTCCTAAAAAAAATAAAAAATAAAAAACAAAACTATATATATATATATATATATATATATATATATATATATATATATATATATATATATATATATATATATATATATATATATCCATCCATCCATTTTCTTGACCGCTTATTCCTCACAAGGGTCGCGGGGGCTGCTGGTGCCTATCTCAGCTGGCTCTGGGCAGTAGGCGGGGGACACCCTGAACTGGTTGCCAACCAATCACAGGGCACACAGAGACAAACAACCATCCACACTCACACGCACACCTAGGGACAATTCGGAGCGCCCAATTAACCTGCCATGCATGTCTTTGGAATGTGGGAGGAGACCGGAGTACCCGGAGAAGACCCACGCGGTCACGGGGAGAACATGCAAACTCCACCCAGGAAGGTCCGAGCCTGGACTCGAACCAGAGACCTCAGAACTGGGAAGCGGACGTGCTAACCACTCGACTTATATATATATATATATATATATATATATACGTAGATATAATTTTTGTTTAGCCAGAAAAATGTGACCTATTTTTTTAGACCCTCCCTTCTTACTTTGACCATCTCCAAACATTATTTTGTAAAACTGTGTCAAACGCCATTTTTAGTATATGTCATGGGCCGCTGAAAAATGGATGGTGGGCCACAAATGGCCCCCGGGTCGTAGTTTGGACATCTCTGATCTACAACATTTGAATGATTTCAAAATTTTCACACATCATAAATGCAACATTCCCACAGTTAAGTGCTTATACTCTACTAGCAATATTATTTTTTTAATTGTTCTGACAGAAGTATGAGTATACCTGCAATTGTGACTATATTTGCTTAATTTAATGCTTATTGTGAAAATATAAGCAAAATGTATGTATGGTTTTGTTATCTTGTTCAATTTTGTTTCATACAATTCTAGCTGTATTTGTAAAATTCACACATCATTCTTGTGTAGTTTTTGTTCTTTTCAGTGTTACCCAAGTACTCCTTAATAATATAATCTTGCAACTATTTATTTGATTGTGCATATAATTATTCTACCGCTGAGTAGGAATGTAGTGCCGTACTTGCGTCGCCTTGGCAACACTGAAAAAGCAATAGCGAGATGAGATTAACATTTTCTGAGGGTCACTGGGCTAAATGATGTGTTCTTCCATGACACCATTTTCTTATTCTATATTGCTGTAGTCTTGTGATGTCATATTTAGTGTACAATTGACAATTTTGTGACATGACGTCATTGACTTGTGTACGACATTGTCCAATTCTCCCTATTACGTCAGCTTCCACTGATTGAAGTATGATGTAATGGCATAGAAGTAGCCGTCACGGGGCGAGGGAGTTTCACATTGTTTGACCGCGCAGCGCTCACTACTAAAAGGCCCAACAGACACGTATGTGGGTCTTCTACTGACCGTGAGCCGGTGAACTGCTGAGTCAGCAGGCTGGAATGTGCTGTCTCTACGCTGCTCTCGCCACTCATCTGTGAGTAATTGCAGCGTGGTCAGCAATGTTTTGACCATGCAGTCTTTTATATTGTCTATTGCTGTGGTGGGGAACAGACACAACAGCGACAGCATTTAATCAGGGTCGCCATCTCGCACGACCTGTTCGCGTTAATCCCTCGGGACAGGTCTTCACTTTCTTTGTTTGAACCAAATGATTTGACATTATTCCCAGTACCTGAAAAAAAAATAAAATCATTATATCCGTTTAAATAGCATATATGTACCTACTTTTTATTCAACCTGTATATGAAATAATAAAGGTTTGATTCGCACCCTCTAACGTAATATTTTCTTGAAAATGTAACAACGCTTAAAAATGCAACAAAATGTGCACTTTACTCAATCAAAATGTCATAAAAATCCAAGAATGTAATTACAAAAATAATAATTTTAATGTATAATGTAATAGCTTATATTATTGGGGTTTTATGACATTTTCTGGTGGGTCTTTCTTCCCCCTCAAAATTAATGTAAAACTTGACAGATAATGTATTATATATTTTCAGCCCAAAGTTCTACATTTTGTGTTTTGAGAATCTAAGTCTTAGATTCTCAAAACATCTCCAAACATTTTCATTTTGTTTATTTTATTTGAACTGAGTCAAATGCCATTTTTAGCATACGTCGCGGGCCACTGAAAAATGGACGGCGGGCCGCAAATGGCCCCTGGGCCGTAGTTTGGACACCGCTGAGCTAAGCCATTCAAAGAAAAAAAAAAAATCACAGAAAAAAAAATGTTAAAATGTTGGTGTTAAATATTTCAGAGTTGATTTTGAGCCCCTAAATGTAAAGCAAGCTCCGGCCACTTGATTAGAACTGTGCTGACGCAAGCATGTCTGGGATGTAATATATATCATATAATAAATTAATAAAGTATATTATTGGGTAAAAAATATAGTACAATATCAGTGAGGATTTATTTATTTAATTTTTAAGATTATTGGGTTGGTTTTATTACATCTCTGACCAAGTTACACCAACTTCCAAACAATCCAAAATTAATATATTAAGATGAATTAACTTAAACTTAATGACATCATAATTAATTAGTTAATATATTAACTTAATTCAATTGTGTGTTACCAGTTGAAGCAATTCAATTAAGTTGGTCAACTTTTTTTTTTTTTTTTTTTAATACTAGTACAATGGGTTCAAGCTCAAAAATGATCTTTAAAGAGTGTGCTAATTTGATCAGATTTTCAGGAAATGATTAGACTATAGGGTGCTAAATGCTGTATTGAACAGTAATATCTGGCCTTTGATTTTATTGTAGACATGAGCCTGTGCCCACTGAATGTACCCCACATTTTTTGTGTGTGTGTGTGTGTGTGTAATATTCAATTTTACATCTGATTGGACCGTTATCGTTGCATAAACAGTTTGTTGCCTATTAATTTATACTGGTGAAATGGGACTGGGCATACAGCAAATAAAAATAACTGTGTGATACTTACGTAGTGAATCTTACTTTCAGAAGAGGACTATAATGTCTGTGATTCATGCTTTGTAAACATAAGGCTTTTATTTATTTGGGATCTGATACAGAGCGTTTGTTACATTTTATGTGATTTTGACTGTGAATGCAGAATTTCCAGGGAAATGTGCAACAGTTACAAAGAGTATATATATTATACATACACACAGAGTGTATCGCTTCAAAAGTTGGTTAATAACATTGCATTTGGAAAGACCAGGACAGTGATTTTATTTATTTTGCTATTGTATAACTGAACATTTTACCTTCCATTTTCTTTCAAAGGGGAATAAAATATGGACTCACATGTGCCCTTTTTTCATTGATACGATAAAAGCCTCACATACAGAGCGAAATGGTTTAGTTAAGTACAATTACAGACAAAAAATGTAAAATGCTTGTTTAAAATACATTTCAACTGAGAATGCCGCGTAAAATAAGTCAAAAAGTAAGGTGCAACTCATCAGTCCTGCAACACCGGACATTTTTTGGTTTTGTTTTTCTGAAAAAATAACTTTGTCAAATGTCACGCTAGCAATAGGAGGACAATGTATAGAAGTGCGGCTGATTTACCTGCCGCTCATTAGCTAACAGGATCAACTTTTGACGACGACATCATCAGCGCAGGTGCATAATGCTTTGAAGGAAAAATTAGTGGTGCTTTTTTTTTTTTTTTTTTTTTTTTTGGTCATACTCAAACTTGATGAAATTGCCCCACCACCCAAAATGTCTCGTATGATTCCTTGGCTCAGAAGGCTCCCTCTAAGAAAAGAGTGGCACTCGAAATTCAACTCAAAGACATATCCCATCACGTCAGCGCTTCGATCCATCCTTTTTTGGGGGGGGAGGATCGATGAGCTGGGATCTTTTTGACGCCGCCAATTATCACGTATGTAACAAGTGCGATCATATCGGTTAGTAGCGAGTACGGCAAGGTGCTTGACGCGGGCCGACGTTTCATTCGGTGGAGCCGCCGAGCTGCTGCCGCATGTTGCTCAGCTCATCGATGAGCTGCTTGAAGGTGATCCTCTTCTCGGGGGCGTAGTCCCAGCACTTGCGCATTATCTGGTACACCTGCCGACACAACAATACAGTTCGCCTCGTGTCAGACGGAACGCGTTTGGAACATTTATTCCATAAGTCTGCTAATGCTGTCAACTGTGTGTTACAAATAAATGCTCAATGAGACCTTTGAGGTTTTATTCAATGTCCTTGACATTTAACTCAAAGTCTATTTAGTAGTAAGCTTTGTCCTCAGTTGAACATGCTACTTGTGAGGCAAAACTGCTATTAGTGGTACACTGTTTAAAAAAAAAAAAAAAAAAACAACTTCAAATAACAATTTCACTGTTTCATTTAATTAAAAATATTTTAATTTACAGGCACGTGCCCCTGCTCAAATGTGATTGGACCCAGCAGTCGCCAAATCATTGACATATCACGGCACCGGCGCAGTGACTTCGCACGCCTGGCCAATGCAGCCTGCCAGCATTTTTTTCCAATCAGACGCCTACTAATTGTTATGCCCCCCCTGAACAGTAGCTGGCGCTGCTTACGACAAAGCATTATAATCCACCTCACTAGGAGTCTGGAGAAGGAGAATCACCTGTTAAGTTAAGAGAGGCAGTCTCCTGAGTACCGTCACATCAAGAATGCACGTTGGCAACTTGGCCATATCATGTTGGTTTGCCTGTGAGACGTGAGTGACTGTTTAAAATAACCTTTATGTTCAGATAGATTGTTTTGGACGGACATCAATAAGCAACGTAGTTTTGCACAAGCTAAAACTAAATGCATTGTTGTTATGCAATACAATAGCACCCTCCAATGGTTGAAAGTTCAAACAGACGCTAACTGACGTTTGCATTTATTCTTGTTCTCTTATGATGATTATGCCGTAATGTTTTTAGTCTACAGGACTGCCTCAGAAAATTATAATATTGTGATAGTCTTTTATTTTCTGTATGATTATGCCGTAACGTTTTTAGTCTACAGGACTGCCTCAGAAAATTAGAATATTGTGATAGTCTTTTATTTTCTGTAATGCAATAAAAAGAAAAAGAAAAAAAAAGAAAAAAAAAAGTCATACATTCTGGATTCACTTGGAAACACTTGCAGGTGTTTTGAGTTAATCAGACGATTCAAGTGATTAGTTGAATAGCCGACTAGTATACTTTTTCAGGATATTCTAATATTTTGAGATAGGATGTTTAAGTTTTGTTTAAGCTGTAAGCCATAATGAACAATATTAAAAATAATAAAAGGCTTGCAATATTCCAGTTGATTTGTAATGAATCCAGAATGGATGGTATTTTTGTTTATTTTATTGCATTACAGAAAATAAAGGATAATATTCTAATTTTCTGAGACAGTCCTGTAGAAGTGGAGGATTTATTAACATTATTATTAATTAATCATATTAATAAATTATGTGGTTGTAAATGAAGTAGTAGTTGAAGTAATAAATGTATTTTTCAAAGGGTGTGTGGAAAATGAAACGACAAGGAGAGTTTGGCACTTGAGCTTGAGTATGACCTTTAGTCATATTGTAATACAAATTTGCACTATGTTCATATTATAATGTTATGTTGATAAAAGTACTGTATGCTTTTTTGGAGTAATTGCAAGAATACAGTATCTGCATGTGTGCATGCAAGTTCATTCAGGTTAAACAGTACTGAATTATTCTTTGTACATTTTATACTTGAATAAATGGCACTTTATGTGCAAAAATCTCCTATGTGCTTAATATATACTTAAATATATTTGAACATTTAGAGACTCCGATTGAAATTAATTTTCATGAAAACAAATTTGGCATCATCTTTGGACGAAGTATCCTAGCACCCCCCCAACCAACCCACTCCCACCAATGTTGGGCAGGAAAAAAAATAATGAAAGTGACTTACAGGATTAGGGCAGCCATCAGGTTGTGGTAACCGCTTGCCCTCCGTCAGCCCCTTGAGCAAATGAACAATAGTTATCTGTCCGGTGGGTGACCCAATTGACTTGGAGAACTCCTGCAGAAAAAAAAAAAAAAGAAGCTACTCAAGTGCTTTACTTTACTAAAGACAAACCTGATATTTTCATAAAATATAATGTACAGTAATCTTCCCCTATCATGTTCATGAATCAATGAACCACTATTTGGAAGTGAACACTGTTAAGTTGCTTGGCAACAAGACAGGACTTTTGCCACCATCTTGTGGCACCTTTATGCATTTCAGAGAACAGAAAAATATTTGTAGACAAGTTTGTTTTTGTTTTTGTGAATAATAGTGGATAAGTTCCCCAGCAAACTGTATAATTGTATTTATTTATTTTACCAATTTTACATAACCCGTATCAGTGTGTCACAAAGAGAGCATGTGTGCTGGTGAGCACCTGCATGGGCCCCTTGGTGGGGTCACAGTAGGTGAAGAGTTCATACATGGTGACCCCAAAAGACCAAACATCCGAGGCAAGGTAGAACTTGGACATCAGGGACTCTGGAGCATACCTGAGATCACACAAACACAGGAGAGTGACCGGAATTATTACGCTGGGAGAAGCACAAGAAGCAACAAGTGACTTGAGTGAATTTAAAACAGAGACTTTGATTTGTAATCTTTACCCGTTTACATGTATAAAGTGCCTTTTTTATGTTCTGTGTGGGAACAGATGCATAGCAAATACAAACCGTTACACCGCAAGTAATAAAGTTTCTGGCACACAGTCAGTCATAAGGAGTAAATATGACGTTTAATATTTCCCTGTAGAGTTGGTCCACTGTTATGGCAAAGTCGTCATTAATTGAAAAATCACAAGACTAAAACAATCCATTGACAAAAACAGTAATATATGATGAGTATTGAATTTGTATTCTTGAAGTATTTACCAGTAAATAGGGCTGTCAGTGTCGTCCTTGACGGTGTAATAAAGTTTATCGTCCTTAATGCTTTTGGTCAGGCCAAAGTCTCCAATCTTCACCGTCCGCTCGTTCTCCACCAGCACGTTCCGGGCAGCCAGGTCACGGTGGATGTAATTTAGAGATCCCAGGTAATCCATTCCCTAAAACACAAAAAAAATAAAATAATAATAATTAAAAAAAAAAAAAAAAAGATATTGGACACGTCATTGGCAAGTGTTTGAAAAAGTAGAGGGTGATGCCAAACTGATTTTACAATGAACAACTGTCAAGCCTGTCAATGTTGCTTGTGCCCAAATCATCAATTACATTTTGATGCTGCTTGACCTCATTAGGGTTGCAAGAGAGCTGTTAAAAATGCAAATTGAGATATTTCATTCATAATTCCACACCACATCATCTGCAAAGAGCAGAGATGCAATGCTGAGGCCACCAAACCGGAACCCCTCAACGCCTCGGCTGCGCCTAGAAATTCTGTCCCTAAAAGTTATGAACAGAATCGGAGACAAAGGGCAACCTTGGCGGAGTCCAACCCTCACCGGAAATGAATCCGACTTACTGCCGGCAATGCGGACCAAACTCTGGCAACGGTCGTACAGGGACCGAACAGCCCGTATCAGGGGGCCCGGTACCCCGTACTCCCGAAGCACCCCCCACAGGACTCCCCGAGGGACACGGTCGAACGCCTTCTCCAAATCCACAAAACACATGTGGACTGGTTGAGCGAACTCCCACGCCCCCTCAAGGATCCTGCTGAGGGTGTAGAGCTGGTCCACTGTTCCACGGCCAGGACGAAAACCACACTGCTCCTCCTGAATCCGAGATTCGACCTCCCGACGGACCCTCCTCTCCAGCACCCCCGAATAGACCTTACCAGGGAGGATGAGGAGTGTGATCCCTCTGTAGTTGGAGCACACCCTCCGGTCCCCCTTCTTAAAAAGGGGGATCACCACCCCGGTCTGCCAATCCAGAGGCACTGTCCCCGATGTCCACGCGATGTTGTAGAGGCGTGTCAACCACGACAGCCCCACAACATCCAGAGTCTTTAGGAACTCCGGGCGGATCTCATCCACCCCCGGGGCCCTGCCACCGAGGAGCTTTCCAACCACCTCAGTGACTTCGACCCCAGAGATAGGAGAGCCCACCTCAGAGTCCCCAGACTCTGCGAAGTATTCCCCCCACCGCTTCACGACGTCCCGAGTCGAGGTCAGCAGCACCCCATCTCCACTATACACAGTGTTAATGGTGCACTGCTTTCCTCTCCTGAGACGCCGGATGGTGGACCAGAATTTCCTCGAAGCCGTCCGAAAGTCGTTTTCCATGGCCTCACCAAACTCCTCGCATGTCCGAGTTTTTGCCTCAGCAACCGCCGAAGCCGCGTTCCGCTTGGCCATCCGGTACCTGTCAGCTGCCTCCGGAGTCCCACAGGCCAAAAAGGCCCGATAGGACTCCTTCTTCAGCTTGACGGCATCCCTTACCGCTGGTGTCCACCAGCGGGTTCGAGGATTGTCGCCGCGACAGGCACCGACCACCTTACGGCCACAGCTCCGATCGGCCGCCTCAACAATGGAGGCGCGGAACATGGCCCATTCGGACTCAATGTCCCCCGCCTCCCCCGAGACAAGGGAGAAGCTCTGCCGGAGGTGGGCATTGAAACTCTTTCTGACAGGGGATTCCGCCAGACGTTCCCAGCAAACCCTTACAATACGTTTGGGTCTGCCAGGTCGGACCGGCATCTTCCCCCACCATCGGAGCCAACACACCACCAGGTGGTGATCAGTTGACAGCTCCGCCCCTCTCTTCACCCGAGTGTCCAAAACATGCGGCCGCAAATCCGATGACACGACTACAAAGTCGATCATCGAACTGCGGCCTAGGGTGTCCTGGTGCCAAGTGCACATATGGACACCCTTATGCTTGAACATGGTGTTCGTTATGGACAAGCCGTGACGAGCACAGAAGTCCAATAACAGAACGCCGCTCAGGTTCCGATCAGGGGGGCCGTTCCTCCCAATCACGCCCCTCCAGGTCTCACTGTCATTGCCCACGTGAGCGTTGAAGTCCCCCAGCAGGATGAGGGAGTCCCCAGGGGGAGCGCTCTCCAGCACACCCTCCAAGGACTCCAAAAAGGGTGGGTACTCTGAACTGCTGTTTGGTGCATATGCACAAACAACAGTCAGGACCCGTCCCCCCACCCGAAGGCGGAGTGGGTTGCTACCCTCTCGTCTACCGGGGTGAACCCCAACGTACAGGCGCCGAGCCGGGGGGGCAATAAGTATGCCCACACCTGCTCTGCGCCTCTCACCGTGGGCGACTCCAGAGTGGAAGAGAGTCCAACCCCTCTCGAGAGGACTGGTATCAGAGCCCAAGCCGTGTGTGGAGGCGAGTCCGACTATGTCGAGTCGGAACTTCTCAGCCTCACACACCAGCTCGGGCTCCTTCCCTGCCAGAGAGATGACATTCCATGTCCCGAGAGCCAGCTTCTGTAGCCGGGGATCGGTCCGCCAAGGTCTCCGCCTTTGGCTGCCACCCAGCCTACTCTGCACCCGACCCCATTGGCCCCTCCCACCGGTGGTGAGCCCGTGGGAAGGGGGACCCACGTATCCTCTTCGGGCTGTGTCCACAATAGCTTAACACATTGTGATGACCCTGGAAGCTCCCTGCAATTTTTGTTTTTATTTTTAACCAAAGCTGTCGATTTTTTGTATGTTTAAAATTAAAAGCAAAAGTCATTTCTTAAAATTTTGATGCTAATATTTTCTCATTCACTGCAAATGAATATCAGCTTGAAATATTGGTTATCAGTGTCCTTGACTACTAATAATCGGTATCGGTCTTGGAAGAAACCATATCGGTCTATCACTCTTCCTGAGTCATCATCAGCCAAACTTGGGTTGTTATAAAATGATGCTATTTGTAGCCTTTTTTTTAATTTTTATTTTATTTTTTTTTAAATAATGTGGTCAGATTACCACAATGGTTCGTTTAAGAGTTTTGTGTCAATTATAATGGTTACTTGCCATTTGGTGTGACATGTGACTAGTACAGTGGTGGGCAAACTCGGTCCTTGAGGGCCGGAGTCCTGCAGGTTTTGGATGTTTCCCTGCTCCAACGCAGCTGATTCCAATCAACAAGATCTGGACTATTACGTTTATTGATATTTTATCATTGACATCACATCTCAAATGCATTTGGCCACATAAAGAAAGTTAAAATATATTTTGATTTTGCATTTCCATTGTGATACTGTATAGTATGTAAAGTATTTTCAAGTCACTCCAAATATTGTGAGACTGGTGAGAGGGGCTTTGGAAGGACCAATCACCACCATCTTTTCATCTGCAAGTTATATTCTATTTTAATTTCATCTCACTTAAAACAGTGCATTTTGCCCACATTTTTTGTCTATTTTCCCCATTCAGAATTTCTTTTTTCTGAATGAAGAAGCACAACATCCAATGGTACCTACGTAGCATATTTGAGTGGAGTAGCTGAGCAGGGTGCTGAGGCTGATCTTGCTTTTGTTGTCGGGCAGGTAATCCTTCAAACTTCCCAAAGGAAGGTACTCCATTATCAGCTTGGTGGCCCGACCACCTGCTCGCACACAAATGAAGAGATGAACGGCAATTTAGTAGTACAAAATGGTTTCTAATGTTGAAAGAAATATCAAACTCACATACTTTCCTAAAAAATAAATAATGTAGATAAAAGATTTTTTTTATTGTTTAATAATTTTCCAATACAATGCAGCACTAATTTTCATTTGTTTACCTGAAGGCAACACATCATTTCTACAATGTGGCCCTTTAGTCCCTCTCCAGTGGCTCTTTGTGGAGCTCTAAAAATTATGGATTTTTTATTTTATTTTATTTGGCCTAAAATGGCTCTTATGATAGCAAAGGTTGCTGACCCCAGCCCTGGCATAGATGATCTAAGGACCCCAAGTTTACTGCGCCTTGTCAACTCGCCATAAAGTCTTCATCTAAATGTGAATGCAGACACTTACCCTCCTCCAGGCAAATCCCCTTATACTTGACAATGTTTTCATGGTAGAGGGCCTTCAAAATATTAATTTCAGTAGAGAGATTGCTGCCCTTCTCCTGTCCATTCTCGAGTTTCAGCGACTTCACCGCCACTAATTCGCCAGTTCGATCTCCTCTGGGATCATAGCGACACAGCTCCACCTTTCCAAAGTGGCCCTTCAGAAGGATCAAGTCAACTCATTAATTAGATCACCTGCACATCTGCACCATCCAATGAGATTCAATATGCACGCACTGAAATCCTACCCTAAAAATTTAATACTGCTTATTTTCTAATGTTTTGATGACCATATATAGCTACATTAGGGGTAATGTTGGAAACTTAGCTACAGTTATTGCAAATTACACCAACAATAATAAACATACTATTGTTTAATGATTATCTCTCTGACAGTGGTAAAACTGAACAGCACCACCTTCAGATTAATGTTACCAAGTAATCGTTACTCATCTGACTCAACCCATTACCGTGCAACTAAAATAATGTTGACGCTATTAAACAGCAGAGTACTCACCTGTCCCAGATCTCTGATATTCCTCAGAAATCTCTTTTCAAACACCGTTGGGTCCACTTCAGGTGCAGGCTGAGGTCCAATAGATGGAACTATGGGAGAAAAAGAAGCACAATCCTTGTTACGGTATACAGTATCTGATTCCTCAAGCACAACTTACTGTGACCTTGAACGTCTGCTGAATGACATTTCAGCAGAAATGTCTGCAGGTTATCTAAGTATTGGCGTTCCTCAGAAACAGAATCTACCTTGTTAACACACCTGAATAGGGCCAGGCAATTAATCAATCTTTAATGGTGATTTTGAGTTTGGATTCTCTCCATTTAGAAACCTTATAATTGAAGAACAATGAATAATGTGCCAAATTGCGCAATGTGTTTCAGACGTTCTGAAAGTACCTTGAATACACTTGCGCAGCAAGCGTGGATGTTTTGCGATTGATTCCACCTTCCCTGAGTGTGCTTTAAAATGTTTAATAACACCACAGTTGGTGTTTACCGTAAAACTAAACACACAAAAAAGAATGGCTTGTACTGTATAGTTATATACAAGGCATTGACAGTACTAATGCTAAAGTGAATGTAAAATCATATTGACATGGCATGCTAATGGCAAATTAGCAATAGGAACACAAACAGACATTCAATGTAATGCACATATTGTTACCAATCTGTGAAAAACAAGTTATATTAAGTGAGCAAATGAGCACTATCAAAACTTTTTTCTTCTACTCATCTTATCTCATTGTATGTGATCCATGTATGCACAGCACCACGCTGCCCGTAAGAGGCCAGCACGCAAAAAGCAGGACGATTTATTGATTTATTATAGTTATTGGTATGTATTGCTTTGATTTTTTTGTATCATTTTATTCTACTTGGTTCCAAATTTATTTTCTGATTGTTCTTTTTTTTTTTTTTTTTTTTTTTTTTTTTTTTTTTTTTTTCCTTTTTTTTTTTTTTTTTTTTTTTTTTTTTTTTTGTGTGTGTGTATGTGTGCGTGCGTTTGCGTGCGTGCGTTTGCGTGCGTGCGTGCGTTTGCGTGTGTGCGTTTGCGTGCGTTTGCGTGCGTGCGTGCAAATACGTATAAATTTATACTCATTCATTCACCTAAAACCTTATAAATATCCCATTACCCTTCGCCTTAACCAGGTACTTCAGAATCTTGCCAGAGTCGTGAGATTTAAATGGTCAGGAGACCAGAGAAAAGGTCAGAAAAAAAAGAAATAAAGAGAAAAGAAAGGTAAATCAAAGTGACATCCAGCACCGACCAAACACTTCCTGCCTTCCCCATGATTACAAAATCAAAGTCTTACGCCAACCCCGGAAGCCTCTAAATTCCAGCAAATTTAGCGAGATCTCAAGAGCCCAGAGGAAAAACTAAAGAGAGGAAGGAGGGAAGGATCGATAAGGCAGAGTGAGATCAATAGAAGCCAGTACATCCAATCCATCAAAGTGAAGTCCAGCACCAACAAGACCCCTCCTGCGTGGTTACAAAACCGGAGTCTTATGCCAACCCCAGAAACCTCATACTTCTAATAAATTAAGATCTCAAGTGACCAGAGGAAAAACTAAAGGAGGAAGGAGGGAAGGATAGATAAAGAAAAGTGAGAACCACAGACACCAGCACCAACTGATTCAAGGGGCTGTGGGAGGGAGAGGGTACTTCTGTTGAGTTTCAGTAGATGCTGGTGCGACGGATCTGGCATGCATAAGGACCACCACCAAAGAGAGAAGCCGTCAACCGCGGTCCAGCAAAGCGAGCACCCCCCCCCCCCCCCCACCCCCCCCCGGAATCCCCAGGCCGCGGCAGCACCAAGGCCACCCCCAAGCCACCCGAGCGGACACCGGTCAGCGAGCCGACCCAGATACCCGGAACACCCCCGCCCCAGCCCCGGCCCACACCCCCGAGCCCAAGGCCGCAGAACGAGGCCCAGCGGGCCCCCACAGCGCCCCACCGGTCCCCAGCCCCCATCCCCCCACGACCCCCCCGCACCCCACCCAAACCCGCCATCCACCACGACCCAGGCCCCACCACCCCCGACCCCCAAACCCCCGAACACACCCCGACCCCCAGCACCCAACCCCCCACCCACCCATACCTCCACCCCCCCCCCAAACAAGCCGCCCCCCCCCCGACGGCCGCCACCCCCCCCCCCGCGAACCCGGCCCCCCGCGAGAACCCCCCACCCCCCCCCGGAAACCGGCACCGGGCAGCAGCGCAGAGAGGGAAGATGTGCCCACCCCACCTCCAGCCGCGCGAGATTTGCACCGCGGCGGGAGGGGGGAAGCAGAGGAGGAAGCACCAGGGGAGAAGGCGGGACACCAGAACACCGAGCCCGGTGGGGAGAGGCCCCGGTCGTCACGCCAGAGTACAAGTGACACCTAACCCTGTTACTGAGTCCGCCAGCTCGCCGACTGGCGAGCTCTACCCTTACACCGTGAATGTGGCCCCACCCAGTGTATATACAAGTGTGTGCGTGTGGTGCATTAAAATTGGGAGCAGGTGAGTCGGAGCAGAGGGAAAAAATTTCCCCTACTCCGACACACCCGTATCCCCCCCCAAAAAATGAATATGTATATGTGTGGTGCATTAAAAAAGGGAATGGAGGGACAAAGTGGTGGGGCAGGGACACAAATGGGGGGGACCACAGCGCTGCCAGGCACTGCAGTCCATCCCCTCTGATGGCTCCCCGCCCCAACTCACCCCTCCCCTTGGACGTGAGGTGCATTAAAATTGGAGGGGAGTTGAAGGGTGAAGACGGTGTTTCCACCCTTCCCCACCCCACCAAGAAATGTGTTGTGTGCCCTATGTGTATATTTACAAAGTGTATAGTGCAAGCTAGTGAAGTGAGTAAGAGGAGCGACCAGCGGGGCCTCACCCAACCCGGCGGGTGTAGGTGGCACGCCCGCCCCCCAGCACCCCCACCCCCCGCCGCCCCCCACCTCATCCACCCGGCACCACAATGGGCGGACAGCCAGCGCAGCAGGGCTACCGGACAGCCCACCAGCCACCGGGGCCCGCCCGGGGCACCAGGAGTTATACCGGAGCGGGGCAGGCCCCAAACCCTCGCCCGGCCCCCGGAGCCCGACGCCCGGGCCGGGGAGGGAGCCCCAGGCCCAGGGAGAGGGAGGGGGAGGGGCCGCAGGGCAGACAGGGAAGGGGGGGGGGGGGGGCGGGGGAAGCGGGGAGAAGACGACAAGAAGGCGAAAGGGCGGCTGCAGGGCAGGAGGCGGGGGGGGAGAGGAGGAGGGAGGGCGACAAGGGAAAAGGGACCGGGAGGCAGAGGAGGATGGGCGGGAGGAGGCGAGGAGGGAGAGGCGACGGGGGGGAGGAAGGGGGAGGGGAGAGGGAACCACGGGGCACACCGGAGGCCCACCCACCCCGAACCGCGCCGCCGGGCACGGAGCAGCGGACCGCGCCGGGACGGCACCGCCCCGGGCACCAGGGGAAGCACCCCAACACCGCACCCCACAGGGGGCCCAGGGAGCGGCCAAGACGCAACCGCCACCGAGCAGACAACGGGGGGGGGGGGGGGGGGGGGGGGGGGCAGAACCACCCCCGCCCGACCACAGGGGACGGCGTCAAGAAAATTGACTAATTAGCATGCAGTAACACCAAGTGTTGATGCTTAGTGCCCACTAGAAATAGATCTTAAGGAGTTATTGAGTATAGTGTCGTATAGTGTGGTATGCTCGAGCCCACTAGCAGCAACTAGGTTCCTGACTATATAAAAATAAAAACAATCAGATACAAAATACCAAATACAGGAGCAGCGAAAACAGAAGTTGTAACGATGTGGTGGCTCTCGTTAACAGGCAGAATCTTGGCAGGATTAAGTTGCCAAATTGAGATTAAAATATTCTATGTACATAGACCATATTTGTTTAAATCTTGATACTTGATTTTTATTTAAGGCAGAGATTTTTTCCATTGAGATATAATTTATTAGTAAGTTTAACCAGTGGTCGATATTTAGAGATTGTTTATTTTTCCAATTGACAAGGATTATTTTTTTAGCAATAGTAAGGGCTATAAATATAGATTGAGATTGTTTACATGGTCGCTCAGTTATTGTTAAGTCACCTAGTAAACACAGTCTTGGAGATAAAGGAAGCCTACAGTTTAATATATCAGCGAGCTTTTCCAAGATTTTAGTCCAGAAATGCAGCACTGGAGTACATGACCATAAAGCATGAAGATAAGTATCGGCAGTGTTTTGTGAGCACTGGAGACAAATGTCGGAGTCAGAGAGTCCCATTTTTTTCATCATATATTGTGTAATATATGTTCTATGAAGTATCTTATATTGGATAAGTTGCAAATTTGTCTGTTTGGTCATTTTAAATACATTTTCACAGATTTGGGTCCAAAAGTCTGGTTCCGGAACTATAGACAAGTCTTTTTCCCATTTTAAAGTCGGTAAATACGTTTTATTTGTGTATAAAAATAACTTATATATTTTTGATATTTTCTTTATTGTTGTTGGAGAAAGCTTTATAATATCTTTAGCTAAGACAGGCAGTTGGAGCGTATCTTGAAGTGTTGGGATTTGTTTCTTAACCATATTTTTAACTTGCAGATAATGTAAGAAATTTCCCTTTTTTATTTCATATTTCTGGACCAAGTTTGTATATGATATAAACTTATTATCTGAGAAAAGATGATGAAGGTGTGTAATTCCTTTCTGCTCCCATAGGCTTAAATGGAACGACTGATTATTAAGTTGAAAGTCGGGGTTATGCCAAATGGGAGAGAGCCCACAGGGCGCCAATTGGGAGTTTGTAATTTCTAATGCCTTCCACCAGGCAGTCAGGGTGGCGGCTATCATTGGGTTTTTAAAACAATTATGTCGTCTTATTGATTTTGTAATAAAGAGTAAATCTGACAGTCTAAGATTATTACAATCCTTCTGCTCCAATTCCAACCAACAGTTAGTATCTCTGTTGGGTTGTGTCCATAGCACAAGATATTGTAGTTGATTAGCTAGATAATAGTACATAAAGTTTGGTGCCTCTAAACCTCCTTTAGATTTACTTTCCTGAAGAGTAGATAGACTAATTTTGGCTTTTTTTTTATTCCAATAGAATTTTATGATAGCAGAGTCCAGCGATTGGAACCAGTTAGACGTAGGTTTAAATGGAATCATTGAAAATAAATAATTAATCTTTGGTAAAACTTTCATTTTTATAGTAGCTATCCGTCCTATTAAAGAGATCGGAAGATTATTCCAGCGTTCCAGGTCACTACGGATACTATCCAATAATGGTGAAAAATTTAAAGAAGTTAATTCAGTTAACTTAGGTGAAATTTTAACACCTAAGTATTTTAAATTACCTGTAGGAAAGGAGTAGTGTGGATCCTGACTTGTAGGATTCCATGAATTTTCTGTAATAGGTAATAATGTTGATTTTGTCCAGTTAATAGAGTAATCTGATAAGTGAGAGAATTTAGTTATTAATTTAAATGCTTCCCCTAGCGAAATAGCAGGTTCTTCTAAATAGAGTAATATATCATCGGCATATAGATTAATTTTATGTTCTATTGTCCCGGAGTGGATTCCTTGGATCCGTCTATCCTGACGTATAGCTAATGCAAGCGGCTCAATAAATATAGCAAATAATAAAGGAGAAATTGGGCACCCTTGTCTTGTTCCCCTTTGTAAAGTAAAACTCTGTGATGTAATCCCATTAGTAGTAACTGTAGCTTTAGGAGAATCATATAATATTGAGACCCATTGAATGAATGACTCCCCGAAGCCGAATTTATTTAAGACAGCAAAGAGGAAGGACCAGTTAACTTTATCGAATGCTTTTTCTGCATCCAGCGAAATAACAACTGCCTTTTTATCATGCCGCTGTGACATACTAATCAAGTTAAAGAGTCTCCTAATATTATTAGTAGAATGACGACCTTTAATAAAACCTGTTTGATCACTATGAATAATTGTCGAGATTACCGTCTCTAATCGAGATGCCAAGGCCTTAGCGATAATTTTAATATCGGTATTAATTAGTGATATCGGTCGGTAACTTGACGGGAGGGTAGGGTCTTTTTCTGGCTTTAATAAAAGTTTAATTGCTGCTATATTCATATCTTGACGTATATCACCTTTACTTTTAATTTCAGTTACTACTCTTAGAAATAATGGAGCAAACATTAACCAGAAATGTTTAAAAAAAATTTTTTATATAATATTTTCTGATTGTTCTAAAGTTGAGCTTTCAAGAAATTTTTGTCATGCCAACACCACATATCCACATGACATCCACAAAAATAAAATACCGCAGGCCCAGTACAGCCCGCGAAGTCCCGAGACTTGTGAAAATAAAAACAGAAAAACAAAATAAGGTAAAATATATAATATAATATTTATCACCCAGCCCTATACACCTACATTTACCTAAACAAAAAACAGTGAATGCAACACAGTGATAGACTAGTCACCTTACCAGAAACTCTCCTCCCACCCCAAGAAGAAAAGAAAGAAAAAAAAAAAAAAGTTGGCAGTAAATCGGAATTGGGCACTTGCCCTTGTGACTAGAACAAGAGTGCGTGATTTGATACCCCCGAAATCTGATGCTTATGGTTGTACCACTCTCTAGTGGAAACAGCATATAACATGCACAGTATCGTACAGTATAGTCTTACTGTTTTCTTCCAGCTTGTCAATGTCTCTAACAATAGCCCTAAAGAAAGGCCTCTTCTTTGGGTCATAGTTCATGCAGCGGATCATCAGTTCAGCCAACTCTCTGTAGTCGGGGGTCGCGAGCTGGCACTCAGTTTCATAAAACCTCTCCTTCTGCTCAAAGCAAAAATACATACACAAGAATTTCTTGATATGGTGAATGCAGACGAGTCTTCTGATGGTTTTGAGACAGAAGACAAAAGAGAGCCATTCAATTGTAGCTCGTATCCCTACTTCTGTGAGCTTCTTTTCTCTAAGTGGCTCCTCTCCGTCGTAACAAATCTCCCACAGGGTGGTCCCAAAGCCCCACTTGTCAGCGGCAACACTCAGGGAAGACACACTCTTCACACACTCAGGTGCGATCCAGGGTATGCGATGAACACACTCTGCAGAACGACAGAAAAAAGTCAAAATGACATTCAGTATCATTTTACATGACCGGAAAGGTAACATCACACTATTTGGACGTGATTTGATTGTTCTCAACGTGCTGGAAAAACCTTTTGAAAAACACTTAAAGGGGAAGTCAATCAAAAAAAAAAAAAGATTGACACGAAAGCGAGTGGCCGCGTACACGCGTACATATTTAGCCCCACTAGCCTAAATATTGCATTCTGGTTAATACTGCATAGAATATGAGTTAAGCAGCAAAATTCAGCAGTTTTTATCAATACCAGAAGGTGGTCATTTTGCCACTTGCTGTCGAGAGAAAATTACATCACAGATCACAAGTCTCAGGTAACAACCAATCAGAGCTCAGCTTAAAAAAAAAAAACAGGTGATCTGTGATTGGTCATTGCCGGAGTCCTGAGCAACTGTGATGTCAGAAGCCACCTGAGATAGATAAAAACCGCTGGATTTTGCTGCATAACTCGTATTCCACAATAGAAATATTAATCAGAACGTTATGTTTAGACTAGTGAGGTCACATATAACATATTATTGTTAAGAAATGTTGAAGATTGACTTCCCCTTTATCTTGATACAGTATTTGTCTTTAATTTAATCATGTTTTGAACCACAGACGGTTCATCACAGTGTCAATGACATGACGTCATCTTCAGTTGACGTCTCGATGAAATGAGCGGATCGAGGAGTGTCGCCTCATTTCCACTCCCACCTCACTATTCTGTCAATATGAGATTAAAAAAATGACCTCTTTACATACAGAACCATATTTACTTCTGTAAAAACTGCCACGTGACACTGTTTTTTGGTGCACTTCACTTGGACTCTTTTCATATGTATTTGTAATGTGAACAAGTAGATAAAAAGATTGTATTTAATGAATTGGGAATCATGCCCCGCAGTGTGAACGTAGCCTAAGGAGAAAGCAAATGGTTTGACAAAGCATTTTAATTTTTTTTTTTGGGTGAGTTGACAAAGCATTTTGTTGTCATTATCTGTAAGGCAAACACACCTTCTCTTGTGAGCACAGTAATCGGTATTCCTGGATCACTCAGCTTGATAAAAGGCCCTCCTTGATCAGCCTCCAGTCCATCTCGAGCGAGCAAGATGTTCTTCGCACACACAAATCCATGGACCAACTTTTTGTCCTCCTGCATGTTCAAATGAAAATCTATGTTTAAAATTGCACAGGTATATTTTACGACATGTAATCCATTGTGCAAAAACACCAATGTGATTGAAGGGGAACTCAAGTCAAAAAATGTTCTTTGCTATAATTTGTAATTAATGTGCCCCCATTAGTCGAAACACGATATTCTGATTACTGTTGGTAGAATAAGAATTAAGTAGATGAATCCACCCATTTTCATCCATCTAAGGCAGGGGTGTTAAACTCAGGGGCCGCATTGGAGGAAAATATATTACCAAGCAGGCCGGATCGGTAAAATAATGGTATATAACTTTTGTCGTCAATTATATGCAGATTTTCACTATTTGTGGGCCAGTCCTAAATTACGGCGCTCAACTGTAATCATACTATTCCAAAAAATAACATGAATGCAAATGGAACACAAATGTGTTAATAATGTTATAAGGATGTTAATACTTGTCATATCTATTTGTGTTACCAGTAATAGAATGTGTTCTGTATTTAACATGTTTATGTCGGGCTATGATTAAAACAAACAAACAAAAAACAAAAAATAATAATAAAAAATAAACAAACCGTAACTTTAATTTGCGTGTAAAATAATGACATCCAGGACGATTCCCCATACAAGTTGCTTTGCTCATCTGAGGACTGCTTGTGAAATTACAGATTTATACGTTTTGATTGTGGCCGGCTGATTAATTGGCCCGACATTACCATTTTTTATTGTATTTTTTTTACTTTACAAAATCATCTCTTGGGCCGGATTAAAACCCTTTGCGGGCCTGATCCGGCCCACGAGCCTTATGTTTGACACCCCTGATCTAAGGAATTGCCAATTTACATTATGCTGCTCAAGTAAAATTGACGATAAAGTCCCCCAAGACTCCCATTGTGAAAGTCACGTGGCCAAACTTAGAAAACGGGTGAGCCATGACGTATGATTGCAAAGAAAATATTTGACTCAAGTTTGGTTTTAAAAGAGATGTACGCATGTGCGCGTCTTTCTCACCAAATAGCTGAGAGCTGAGGCCAGCTGCTTGGCCACCTGGAACTTCCAAGCCGTGCTAAGCGGGTTTTGTTGTCTCTTCATGAACAAATCCAGTGGTCCAAGTTCCACAAACTCTTCCACAATGATATCTATCACACATAAAAACAGGTTTACCACAAAGTACTCATCTTCCACAACACTCACATTATTCTTGCAACTTACTCTCCAGATGACGGACACACACTCCATAAAGCAGTACGATGTGCTTATGAGAGACTTGCCGCATCATGCTTGCTGTTTCAAAGAAGGCCTGCAAACAATAAAATAAATATCATGACTAAATAGGAACTTTTAAACTGTACCCATTACATATTGTGGATGATGTAGGTTTATTTACAAATGCTCATAAGTGTATTGGAAAGTATAAGTGAGCATGAATCTCACCAGGGAAATATCTCTGTGTACTGAACCCAACACTTTGAGCACCACCTTGTACTCTTGGAAGGATCCGTAACCTGCATCCTCATCATTTTTTACTCTCAGCGTCCCAGAGAATATGTTGGTTCTTGTGCCGAGACCAAGATGCTCCTCCTAGTGCACAGCGGGAACATGACAGCATTAAGCTTAAACATAATACAACGCAGTGTTTTTGCAGGCAACTGAAGATGACATTACAATTGATAACTCTAGCTACAAAGACAAAAGGTTGTAATAACAGATATCATAGGTGAAGCAAGACATGATTTTCATGATTTCTCAGCCATGTATTGTTGTTGTTTTTAAATTTGCCCCAATGCCCTGGCAATGAAATGTACATGTGTACATGTATGCGCCACAAGTGGCCGCTACTAACAAAAGCACGAGTTTCTTCTTCAATTATGCCATTAACCTCAAAGATGATTGATGTTTTGGACATTAGCAGTTGCTAGGAGGTTCTTCATCCATTGCATGCATATCCACAGCTACAATCAAGCCTGTCGTTTCATCTGCTGCTTAGCGAACGCTTCTTTGATTAGCTGTCAAGTTTAAGCTAAAAAGATCCACAAACAAGCTCAAACGAGGCTGAAATTCTGAGGGGGTCCTTCAAGTAGTTTGTGATGGAGGATTTTAGAGGTGTTTGAAGTACTCATTCCATCTTCTTTATAAAACTCCACTAAGATGGTGGACCCTCGTCATGTTGCTGATGTTAGAGATTGGGGTTGCAAGAACAGCAATACAAAGCAGCAGGGCAAAGTAAAATAACTTTTTTAAATTCTACTAAAAAAATGTAGTGGTGCATCTGTAGAACAAACACTCATAAATCAAATCATGATTTCTATCTACTTTGGAGAAAAATGAGGTGAAAGTATACCTGTTCAATTTCTTCCTTATGAATGCGATGGATAATGACCTGGCACTCCTGCATTGGTGTCTGAGGTACTGGTGCTCTATCGTTAGTGACCACCAGCAAGTTGGAAATCTCTGCAATACATGTGCAAACAAGATTAAAAAACAACAACAACAAAAAATACCAGTATTTGCTGTACTTAGTAAAACATTATATATGACCCTTTAAAAAAAAAAAAAAAAAATCAATTCATTGTTCTTCAGTTTGATTTGATATGAAAAGTAGTCAATGGATACAAACAAACACAATGAGCTCGATAAAGATTACTTATTGAGTCCAGTTTTACAAAAACAATTGCAAAGCAGCATTTCATCAGCAAACCGTCTAATTATGCTTTCCCATGTGGCAATTAGTGTGCAGATCTGTGCATGTGACACATGCTAGACACAGAGCCTGGTTGAGCCTTCAAAGTAAGCACAAATGATGGCTGGCCAGCAGAAATTTGATTATACAAGTTTTCTGCAATTCAACGGTATACACATAGTTCGCACGTTCCCCTCAATAAGAATTAGATTTAGGGATTGGGATCAGAACAGTGAGGCAAATTACTTTTTTTTTTTTTTGCTGCAGACAATTGGGGTTTGATATTGAAACATGAATATAAATATCAAATGTTTGCCTTTTGTGTTTGTGTTTTGTCCAGTGAATTACAAGTGTATGACGGAGCTAATGGTTTAATGCAAAGCGAGAGAAATGACTGTGGTAACGTGCATGTTTTTCTTGCTTGAGAGCCCTTTGCGAGTCGTAGAGGTGTGCTGGCCAGACATAATTGAAGGCGAGTAAATGTCTGGGGTGAAGGGCCAGTTCCAATGGCCCCAAAAACTTTTTTTTTCTTTGTCGACTGGTGGGGTTTACTGTGGCGGTGTCCACCCAACTCGGGGACGAAACCCACACAGTTATCACGTCTCTGGTTTGGCAGTGTAGAGCACTGACCACTGAACTAATAATAAAAAAAATAAAATAAATAATAATAATAATAATAGAATAATCAGGGCGGCACGGTGGAATGAGTGGTTAGCACGTCTGCCTCCCAGTACTGAGGACTCGGGTTCGAGTCCAGGCTCCGGCATTCCTGGGTGGAGTTTGCATGTTCTCCCCGTGACCGCGTGGGTCTTCTCCGGGTACTCCGGCCTCCTCCCACATTCCAAAGACATGCATGGCAGGTTGATTGGGCGCTCCGAATTGTCCCTAGGTGTGCTTGTGAGTGTGGATGGTTGTTCGTCTCTGTGTGCCCTGCGATTGGTTGGCAACCAGTCCAGGGTGTCCCCCGCCTACTGCCCAGAGCCAGCTGAGATAGGCGCCAGCACCCCCCGCCACCCTTGTGAGGAATAAGCGGTCAAGAAAATGGATGGATGGATGGATGGATGAATAGAATAATCAACATCAAATTGATTTTCCTTTTCGAGCCTGATATTGATTCATACAACCATTAATCGATTATTTTTATATATCTTTTGCCATAAATTAATAGGAAATTACCATTTTAAGGGCAGATTTTTTTTGTCTTACTGTTTTTTTTTTAAATGTACTGTTCTTACAAATTTAAAAGTATTTTCTTACATTTATGAAAGACCTGGCTTATTGCACTTTAAGACAATTCAGAATCTTTTTAATTCACATTTACAATTATTGAACTAGAATTCTGAAAATATTTTCATCTCATCCTTACTTATGTCAATGTTTGTGTAACACTTAAATGATTATAACTTGTGATACTTTCATTAATAAACAAAATCATTTAACCAGGTAAATTTAAGTTGGAATTTATTGTTTGTGGAGTTTATCATGTCCTTGCAAATTTAAGAATTGATGTTCCATAATTAATTAATATTCGATTGAAGTGAAGCGAAACGAATTGGGAAATATCAAAATCTAATCAAACTGAAATCTTGTGAATCGAAATTGATTGATTCAGGTAATTAGAATCGATACCCAGCCCTATTATTCATCTTCACTCGCAAATTCTAGAGGGATTGCATTTTCCAGTTTAATTTTACAGGTTAGCAGTAAAAGTTAAAAAGAAATAGAAGTAAATAGTAGCTCAGATGAATAAATGTAAGTAAAACTCTAAAATAAAGAAATATTATTGACAGGTTAAACAAAAAGGTGGGACTTGAGCCTGTTTTTCAAAGCAAAAACATGCATATATGGGTGATGTTGACAAAAAAAAAAAAATCTCATGATTGTGGTTTAAGAGGAAGGCAATGTTCAGTATCAGGCTCCAACCATTACTGTATAAGATCAATTGTGTGTAATGGCCGTGTTTTCAAGCACATTCCTGATCTGATCTCACAACTCCTAAAGACGGGAAAATAATTACAATACCACATCTTTTGCATCAAATATTATGCGCAACATAAACGCCTGAATTTTTTTTATTGTTACCTGAGAAAATTATTGTATAATACAAAAAGTTTAACAAAAAAAGTAATAACAAAAACCACGCCGATTTTGTTTTCTGTTTTTCTCTGCTAACGGGCTGTGAGAAAACATAGTTCGAGTGCCTTATAGTGACGTGTGTGGTGTTCAAGTTATAAAAAGGGATACAATTCCTTGTCCTAGAAAGTGCTTATCAGCCAAATAATAGGTGAATATGAATAGCAGATGTCGCTATAGATTTAGTGATAATGTGAAATACACTGTAAAGAACACTTCCTGTCTTTAATCTGTAACACAAAACAGAAAAAGCTGCACGTTCTGCAACAATATACTCCCGCAGTGAAGTAAACCAAAGTTTGCCTCCGGAAACCCACATTTACAACTCTCTTCCTCTCTGAACCGGTTGTGTACATATGTGTTTGAATGTATGCACACATCTGAGACATTCAATATGTACTAGTCTTGGACCAGCTGTTTGCATTATGTACCTTTCCACAGAGATTTGACATGTAACAATACCAACAACTGGAAAAGGTTTTAAAGACTGATGAGACAATAATTTATCTTTACCAAATCCATCATAATGCAGTTCACAGAAGGATCAAGTGTGATATTGTGAGACTAATAAAATGTAATGACAACAAAGCTGTAGTGTGGGGTTAGGGACTCAATGATAAGGGCTTGTTGGTCCCTTTGAATTGTGTGTCTACTTGGATATTAAGGCATGTACAATTAAGCATACCCTTAAAAAGTCTTACCTCGAGGTTGAGGAGGGCAGCAACGGAGCAGGTGGAATTGGAGATTGTCAGAGCGAAGACTCTGGCTCTCCAGGTGCTCCAATAGCTCCCTGAGAGTGGGCCTCGAAGTTTCCGTGCCGTAAAGGCGGAACTCATTCGGCGCAACTTCAACTTGGAAGTTTTTATACTGTTTCACAGGGCGGGATTCCTGGAGGTCAATCTAAATGGAGGAAAGCCGGTTAAATAGGAGATAAACTTGCACTGGTGAATTTCGTTTTCTATACCTCATTGCAGACCACCGTGATGATAATGTACTGGTAGTCAGTGCAGCTCCAGCGAAGAATGTACATGCCCTCTTCATTACCCTCCTGGCGCAACTTTTGGATGGCATACTCCGTACTGTTTTCGGGAATAAACAATCGTGGTCAATCAATCAAATGTCAGACATGAAGGGTCACTCAATTGTCAGTTTTGTCTTCTTATCATGTAAAACTTGTGATGAATTGTGCTGGCTGATTTTGCATCCCTAAATAGCGCATCTGAAATGTGTGAGCATACTCTCACGGGCACAGGTAGTGTAGTAGTGCATGCAAAATGGCAGAAGAGAACTTTATCGTATCAAATGTTTTGTCTGTTTAAACTGGCACACAAATAAAACATGGTTATTGCGGGCTTCCCCCAAATTATTGGAACGATAGAGAACTGCTACTCTGCAACGTTTGCCTCTTCCCATTCAACACTCAATAGGTGTTTTTCCACCGCTGGAACTTTTGGAGAACTTTTCAGTTTACCTTGGTAAAATTCAGTTCTCGCATTTTTCCACCAACAACAATTATCAGGGTAATTAAATTCCCCAGGGCCATCCAAGTACTATCTCGGCCGCAGGGTCTTGCTGAGCCAGTCAGGAACTTTGAGGGGGCAGGCTGCAATGACCAAGGCTGATTGGTCAAATTTGGGGGCGTTGTTTTTACATCGGCTGCATTCAATCAAACTCATTTCAATTAATTACCGAGAACTGCAAGACGCTGTGGAAACACAAATCATAAATTCCCTGCAGAACTTTTACCACCAAGAACTCCCTTTACCCAGAACTCAAAGTTCCTGGGCTTGTTGGTGGAAAACCTCCTAATAATTTAATTTTGCATTTGTGGTGCCCTCCCAAGTTTTACATGGTGAAAATCATCAGCATTATCTAGCTAACAGCGAGTGCAATCTGTAATTTAGGATCTTAGTAGAAGTTGAAAATCTTACAAGAATGTATGCATCAAGCCCACTAAGAGTGTGCACAGTTTGTTAGCATTAGCATGCACTTTACAGGGTTTTTCCTGTGTACAAAATTCAGAGGCGACTACCTCCACCTAATTTGCTCGTCACCTCCAGCCTGAGCCACTGATATCGCTAAACACGGCGCTCCTGTTGTGTTGATTGAGCTCGACAGGAACGCATTTTAACTGCAGTTAAATTGTTGAGAGATTATGGAGGCGCTATATCAAAAGCAGTGCACCGGAAAGAACTGAAGCAAAAACCGAAGAGGAAACAGCTTTCTTCTTTTCTTTTGTTTTTTTAAACTTGAATGTACCGAAGAAGAAACAGATCATGGCGCAACCGTTGCACACACCCATTTCCTGGTTGCTGGTAGCCATCGTCAAAATTATAAAAACACAGTATATACAATAGTGTTTTACAACAACAAGTGCAGGGGCGGGCGTCGAGTGCCGAAGACCTGGAGGTTTTGGAGGTTTCCCTCTTCCAACACAAGCTGATTCCAATCAACAGGATCGTTATCAAGCTTATGCAGAGCTTGCTGATGAGCTGATCATATATCAGCTGTGTTGGAGAAGGCAAACACGCAAAACCTGCAGGACTCCATTCCTCGATGACCGAGATTGCCCAACCCTGAACTAGTGGATGAATTTTTAATGATTGTAGTTTAAAAAAAAAAATGGCAAAAATTAACAGCAACTTTGTATTCATATAATTTCTAATTTCTAGTTCGTGATCAAAAAATAGCTGCAGGAAGACGGACTAAAATTGTATCGGCCACCGCTGCGAGCACCGATACCTTAAAATAAGACTGTATTGGCAACGATACCGATACCTGGTATATTCGGTAGTCACCCATCATAGGGTGATACCACCTCTGTTTTTTGAGCCAGGAAAAACCCTGTATTGCCCAGTCTGCCCACAGGCATACCAGATTTGGAAGATTAGTAGAGCAGGCCCCATATATAGCTATACCCTCATATCTTTGAAGACTATAACAGCATGAACAAGGAATGCTTTGATTGGTAATGTTGAATAAAATTAGAGATAGACCGATAATCGGTCGGGCCGATAATCGGGGCCGATATTTGACATATTGGTACATATCGGTATCGGTCTGTTTTATTAATCTGACGGCCGATATGAGCGATCCATTTAAAACTCCGTCTTTTCGCTTCGAATGCAGCCCAGAGCGTCTCTGTCTGTTATGGAGTCCAACTCCAGCAATGTAACGCCCATAGCAGCATTTGATTGGTTAGCCGTGCAAGAGCGAGAACCAATCAGTAGTGTATGCCTGTATTACAGTAGCCGGTCACACACGCACCCACGGACACAACGCGACAGACACATGCTTCGAAGGTAAGTTAAAAGAGAAGAGACTCCGCCGATCGTTTCACCATGATAAGCTAAACACATTGAATTATGTTGTGTATTAAATGCACGATATGAATGGAGCTGCATTGCCTTGCATTGAATCCCCGCTAGCTAACAGTGGTGTGTTCAGCTTAGCATGGCTAACACCCAGTAGCTAATTCGCTACTTGAACTACTCGGGGAGGGAATCACACACATTTTCACTTAATTAAGTAAATAATGTTTGTTAGAAAGGTTCCAAATATTAACAGTTGTCATTATTATATTGTCTAGTTCCATGTTAAGAGTAGAGTAATGTCATTATATTTACCTCTCGTGACGCACACATTGCATTCTGGGTCACGTCCACTACTTGTTGCATAGCGGTTATTATGCAGTGAGATGCCACAGTGACACTAAATAGCGTTTAGTTACTTTATATTGTGTTTATTTGTCGCACTGGTTTGCCATTGTGTGCCTTAAGCTTCGACGTCGATTTGATTGACAGCTCGTTGTGCACCTCGTTAAAGTCCGCTCCGTAACTAATTAAGTGTCTCAAACACCGTTTAACTACACGAACGTGTTCTCTTCCGTATGTTTGGCATTAGTAGAGAAGTGCACTAAAGTATAGTGTGCTTATTTGCTCGTTTTGTCTCTCTTTTCACGTCATGTCTGCCGTCATTTGGGACATTATGCTCTCAATGGATGCCACTAATATGTAACATCTACGGCCGTAGTCGGCTGCAATTAATGTTCAGTGATGTAATTTCGTTACGTGCCTCATACTTTGAATAATGAGCTCATGTTTGGTGTGTTGTATAACTTTCTCGTGTGTTAGTAACTATTCATGTGGACAGCTAAGACAGTGCTTGTTAATGTGAATTAGCAATGTTGCAGCCCAGTTATTATTTAGACAAGTACATCTGTGCCATTAAGTGATACAGTACAGTACAGTAGTGAGAGAATAGTGGGCCCATATACACACACGTGTCTATAAGTGTAAAACACATTAAACAGCAGAAAGTGGCAGCGGTCCACCGCAACAATGTCTGTTTAACCAAATTATTCTTACTATTATTATAACCAAGTTATTTTACTCTACCTTTTTCTGCGTTGATTGGGGCATCCTAAGTGGCACTAAACTACATGATGAAGTGTCTTTTGACAGTTCTCTTGTAGAGAGGAGTAGCATGATATTGCTGTTCTCGATTTAAGATCCTCAGCTTATCAAAACTGTCTATATGGTAACAATAACAATAATTATAATAAGGTCTACAAGAACTGTATGGTGTTCAGGGATGAATAGTTTTTCTCATGGAATTTTTTTTTTTTTTTTTTGCTGTAGTAATAAGTAATGCCACAGCTGATGCACATTTTGAATGACAGGGTTCCTCCTATTACTTCAAAATATAAAAATATAACATTTATAGAAAAAAACTACAAGTATCCCAAATGCTATAAAAGGTAATGTCACATTGGCCCCCACATTTAACTCCCCCCGTCACCAACGTCTTATTGCAGATAGAAGGATGTAAAATGAAAAGTGCAGTGTGAGAATCCATTGTAAAGAACGGTTAGGGTTTGCATTATTCAAAAATTTGGTGCCAACATTTTAACTTTTACTGCAAATGAATATCGGCTTCAAATATCGGTTATCTGCCTCCTTGACTACCGATAATCGGAATCGGTATCGGCCCTGAAAAAAGCATATCGGTCTATCTCTAAATAAAATGTGTCTCATTTTTATCTTTCAGCTAGGATCATATCAGAAATAATAAGGGAAGAATATTGGAAAAGGGCCAAACATACAGTAGGCAGTCCAGCCATAGTATGTATTTACAAAATGAGCTGAATTAAACTAAGTATTTTAATCACAGGCATCATCACAAACAACCCTTGAATGCCCATCTTCAGACTACAAAAATTACAATGTGAAGATAAATATTACAAACAAGGTCAAATAGTGCACACACAAAAAAAACAAAAGAAAAGTGCACCAATGAAACCACAAGAACAAACCAAATGGGGCCATGGCAGCCATTGTTGATGTTGTGCACCACCGAAGAGGGAGCCACCTCCTTGCAGAGGAAGTGGTGGGCGTCCACTGTTAGCCTGAAGTACCCATCCACCAGGGCTGCAAAGGACAAAGCCTCAGACCAAGATGCCATATGCAGCTCCTGATGAAACAAAGGGTGATTAAACGTCACTCTTATTCTTATTTGTTAAAGCTCAGACAAGCAAGGTGAATTGTAACAGATAAGGTCAACTAGACAAGCAGATTGAAGTGCATTTGCCAGACTTTAGGTTGATCGTGGTGGTCTCCAGTGCTGTTTGTCTCACCATTTTCTTGTGGTCCTGTCTATGAATTGTGACTGTGGCCTCTTTGATGGAAGCGTGCATGATCTCATGGAAGTCACAGAATTTCTCCCAGCCTTCATCAGCTTCTTTTTTTCTCAGATTATCATTTAGCTTGTTCTTCTTTGACTTGCCTTTATAAATCACCAGCATCTAATTTGAAGACATACACAGCTTACGCTAATTAAGTACACTCAGCAAATGCACTCAGGTGACTGTTTTACAGGCATTTGATACTTTCTGCTGTACAATGCACATTTTATCAGAATCGTAGTTTAGCACAAAAGCAATTTTAAATGGCACAATTAGAAACAGGCAAATACATATTTAAATAACATCATGTAAATGTAGCACAACTATAGACTGTACAAACTGTTACTGTTAGTCTGACTTCAGGAAATGTTTTTAGTGCTGCTGTTATTGTTATTTGTTCTACTGGGACGAAATGTTCATAAGATGATAAGCTTCACTTACTGTGGGGGGCTTCTTCCTCCAGGAAATGCCTGTTGTACCAGATACACATACTTGTACATCATGCCAAATATTCATGCTCTGGTTTGGACTCTGTTCTTGGATCTGGTTGTAATACACTGTAAAACACAGACATACAAAGATTAGTTTAAAATACTGGAAAGTGATTTATCAACTGTCTGGTTTACTATTTTCTTTTAATTAAATGACCCAGACAGTGACAGCTGGTTTGCACTTGTTCTGTACCGAATATATCGAGTTATTTCAAATCCGAAATCACATTAGTATGATAAGGCATTAAAAGTAACATTTACCTACTTTTGGTGCTTTGACAGAGTCCTATCAAGAGTGCTGTAAACACAAGCACCTCTGAGAACAGTGGTATTTAATATATATTTAATACTTTAATAATATATATAACACTGGTATTTAATTAAACTACATGTAGGCATAAACCGCACATTTTAATGCTGCCTCTCCTATGCCCTCTTCCCTCATCTCCTACTTTTAGAGGTGGCTAAGTGGCCCTTTGGAGTTTTTTTTTTTTGACGAACATTTGTCACAAAAAGGCAAAAAAGCAGTCTTCTCTCAGTGTCCAAGAATTAGAAAATCATGGAAGTTGAAAGTCTTACCAAAATTTCCTCCATTCATGACATCTGCTTCTTGTGATACACTCAACGAAATGGGCTCCACGAGCTCACTGCCGAGGCCACTGGTCAGCCCTTCCAGAGTCGCCAAATATTTAATCTTCAGGTCGTACAGAGTGATGTCGCCGACCTTGACTGTTCGGTGGTTGAATTCACTGAGGAATTTCTTGAACACATTGTTTATGCGGATGCGGGTCAAAATGTTACGCTGTTTTATGTTTGCATCTAGTGCCTCTGGAATGAATTGTCTGTAGCTGGAGGAATGAAGAGAGACAAAAAAAAGAAATCTATTAGAAATACTTCACATTACCAAATTTAATGTGAAATTTGATGTTTGTGGACTTTTTTATCATGTCATTAATATTTAAGCAGAATTGCTGTTCCAAAATTAATCAATATCAGATTGAAGGGAAATTAATTGAATCGAATTGAGAAAAAAAATCTAAATCGAATGTGAATCAAAATTGAATCGATTGAGGAAATTATAATCTATACCCAGCTCTATTTATTCATTTTCTACAGAAATTGCATTTTTACAGGCTTCACTGGATAAAGATCAAGAGAGTCATGACAGTCGTTGATGTAAGTGGATATCTTACTTGAATTTCTGAGAAGCAGTGGACAGGGGCATATCCATGGTCATTGCATAGTGGGTAATAGCGAGCACAGCCATTCCCAAACATTCATTTTCGATCTCCCGCTGCTCAATCTCAGACAGGCATGTTCGAAGAGGTACCATACCTGTTTGAAAATCATGCTGGCCCTGGAAGACAAACATGAAAAGATGTGAAAATTAGTCAATGTAATTAATGACGAGAAATGTTTATTTGTATTTTGGTACTTAAGTGTACGTTTTGAAATTCAACTGTAAACTACAACAATTAGTTTGTACTGCTTTGACATCTAACAACCCATCATCAGGAACTCCTGGTTTTGCTCTAATACAAGTAAGCTTTAGAGTTGGTGATCTGGCCAGCGGCCATGGGAGCCGAATCAAGCATCAGGTGAGCGGCCCCTGCGACCGACCGGGAGAGGCAGTCTGGCAACGACAACTACGTTGCTCGTCATGTGCTGGATGTCCGGCAATGAGCCGACATTACAGCCTTCCAGACAACAGCTCTAAGGTCTTTGGCATTGAAAATGTCAGCGACCTGGCGCTGGCAGCCCATCAGGAGGAATCGGAAGTGTTGGGTGGCCAGGAAGAGGCCCGGGAGCTCCCTATCAAAAGTGCTGTACTTCCCCTCATTGACACGCTGCTGAAGAAGGCCAATGGTTATCAGGCTCAGCCCACCCATTGCTCACACACTGGTCTCAATGTTTAGTCTGATGCATCCATCGTGAGGGCCAGCTGAGTGGTGGGGTGCGCCAGCAGAGATGTGTTGGGCAACCCAGCCTTTGCATAGGCGAAAGTTTCGTTAATACCCGGGGACCAAGCCACTTCATCCTTGGGCCCTTTTCCCCGCAGGGCTTCGTACAAGGACTGCATGATGTGAGGTGTGTGGGGAATGAATCTGTTGTAAAAGTTCACCATGCCCAAAATTCCTACAGAGCCGTTTGAGCGGTGCACAATAACGAGGCATTCTATGCTAGGCAACTTCTTGGTAAAGCTATCTTGGCCAACTTGAGGTGCCAAGCACGAGCATAGAAGGAAAAGGAAGGTGGGATCAGCTAAAGAGTAACCTTTCCATCTATTCTGACACCCTGCTGTTGCCAAGGACAGCAGGTGGTCTGCCTTCTTGATTTCAGACTCAGAATCAGGAATGCCTCGAGCGCAACCAACTTGCCGATCGCTGCTGGCGCCTTCAGCAGCATCATTGTCATTTTTGCCCAATTTGGTTATTACTCACTGTTTTGAATAGCTAATAAAGCCCCTCTCTTGCTTTTATGAGGCAGACGGGTGGTGCGGCTTTATAGAGTTCAATTTTCAGGCTTTAATGTACAGCTAAAAACATCATGACTCCATCACAGCTAGCATCTAGCTCTTTACTATAAGCTTTTACTGTACCTCGAACTGCGTCGCAACTTCCAGTGGAGCTTTATTTAATGCACTAATTTGAAGCGTAACTAAAGTATTAAACTGATAGTCTTAAACTTGTCTGATGCAGCAAGTCACCTGTTTTATGAAGTTATGCCATGATACCTGGGCCCTTTTATGTTATTTTCAGTCACCAGCAAGTGGCAAAATGGATGCCCCCGAGATGGATAAAAGTGAGTGGATTTTTTCTGCTTAACTACTATTACACCAACATAATAACACATACAACATATTATTGTAAAGAACAATTTGGGGTTGCATGAGCTGCTGATTGAATTAAAGGGGAGCACACACTGCAATCTATGAACACGCATTGGCCTAATCATGCACACCCCCACCTCTCCCAGTTAGATGTGTTCTGACATCGACACTCGTCCAGGTTGCACCCCAGCTCTCCCCAAAGAACATGCATGCACGTTCAATACCTGGTAAAACAGATAGTCAAGTGATGCAGCATCCAGGAGTGGTGCTCCTTCTGGTGTTTTCTGCTGGCTCAGGCCACCTTTAAGTTTACTGATGCAGTGTCTCCAAACCGGAGACTCACCTTCATTGGTACCATGCCAATTTCGGAAAAAGAACCTGAGAGTCAAAGTAAAATAGGGACAAAACAGTTTACAGAGCAATATCATGCAGATATTAAACTTGTTTAAAATTAACATGATGATTGTACTGATTGAATATATTTATTTAGCTTGTTCATCTTGATACAGTATTTATATCCACTCATAACTTAGAAATGTTGTCAATAAAGGTTCATATCCTGCTCCTCGTTTTTAATCCTCTTTCCTTCAAGGCTGTGGTCTAACATTGATATGGAGGAATCATACGTTATTGGCAAGTTCATTTTAGTTAACTAAAAATAATGAAAAAACAAACTAAAATTCAAAAATCAATTTCGTTCACGAAATAAAATAAAAATGAAAATGCTTTTTAAAAAACGAAAACTACCGGTAACTGAAACTACATTTTATGTTTACAAAACTAACTAAAACTAACTATAATTATAGCAAAAATGTCCTTTGTTTTCATGTTTGGTAATTAATTTAATGCATAAGCCTTTGGGGATGATTTTAAATGTGATTATAAGTAGATTTATTATGATATTAACCGGAATAAGGACGATTGAAAATGTGTCACACGGAACTGAAGTCATCTAGCAGCAGCCAATAGAAAAGCACCTTCAGATGACATCGCTCCCATGGTAGTTTTTGAATATTGTGCACAACTAATTCACATAAAATTTAAAAAAAAAAATACTTTTTTTTTTTTTTTTAAACTAACACTAACCAAAACTAAACTAAAACTAAGCATTTATTAAATAACTAAAACTACTCAAATCTAACAAAACCATCCTGAAAACTAATTAAAACTAACTAAAATTTAAAAAAAATGATTAAAAAAAAAACAAAACAAAAAAATAAAAAATAAAAACCAACTAAAATGAAAAAAATCAAAAACTATAATAACCCTGGTTATTGCAAATTAGTTGTACTTGTAAATCTCCCCTAACAATGTTAACGACACTGCTCAGGTGACTGCAGAGGCTATATACAGTACGAGTACAGTGAAGTCACTTTTATTACCGGGCTTGGTGCCTTATGCTGCTTCAAGCAGTCAATAAAAGATGTTAAGCATTCAGTAACGACAGGCTGTTTTGTTTGAGAGTACAGGGAGTCCTCGAGTTAAGGAGCACTCGACCTAAGCCGTTTCGACTTTACAACGGTTGCGCCCGGTCCGCCATTTTGGCCCGTCTGCCATTTTGGCTCCTCTTCTGCCATATAGCCCGCAGTGTTTTCCCCTCGTCCGCTAGAGTTAGCCCTTAGCTAGTGCTAGCGCTTGTGCACTTGTGGGAGGATCTTTGGATTTTTCGCCCTCTTTGTTCCACATTCCCCCCCCCACCCCTTCTTTTCCATCCACTGATAAGCAGTAATTGTAAGCATCTTTTCTATTAAAATTCAATTTTTATTTGTATGCATTTTAGATTTTTATGCAAATTATTTTGATGGAAATACAGTGTTCCCTCGTTTTCCGCTGGGGTTAGGTTCCAAAAAATACCCGCAATAAATGAAATCCGCGAAGTAGTTAGCTTTATGTTTTACAACTCTTATAAATGTTTTAAGGCTCTAAAATCCCCGACCGCACAATTTATACTCTTTTCTCATTGAGGCATTTACATGTTCTCACATTTCTCTCTTGTTCAAACATTGACAATGTTCAAACCTTCATAAATTTTATAAAATGGGTATATTACTGTAAAAAAATATGCAAAATTGCACTTAAAAAAAAATCCGCGATACAGCGAGACCGCGAAAAGTGAACCGCGTTTTAGCGAGGGAAGACTGTATTGACTTTAATGGGGAAATTTCGACTTAATTTGAAATTCAGGTTACATCGCTAGCATAGGAATGGAACTCTGGCGTAACTCAAGGACTAAAAAGAAAATTTTTGAGTCGACTTTTCTTTAAAGGAGGATTACCATACATCATAATATTAACTGAAATGAAATGCAATGAACAGAAGTCCATCTTACCTCATGCGATAGTGCAGCTTAATATTGGTCTCATTTGTGATCTTGAATTCATAGTTAGGCGGGCACCACATCCCCGTCACTCCATTGTACAGGGCAAAGAGATTGTGGCACAATGGCGAAATTGCTGATGAAGAGGGAAAATAACAGAGAAAACAATCAAAATGAAACCCTTTGTCCAGCCCATCCCACCACGTAGAATGTTTTCATAGTTCACATTTTCCCCTAAACATTGTATACACTAAACAAAAATATACATGTAAATGCAACAATTTTGTTTTTGCTACAATTTTTCCATTCTAAATGAAAATTTTTTCTTTGTACACAGAAGGTATTTTCTCTTAAATATTGTTCACAATTTATTTTTTTTGTAAAGCACTGAGTTGTTTCTTTACATGATAATGGGGTTATATAAATAAAGTTGACTTGACAAATCTAACGCTAAATCTTTTGTTGTTGAGCACTTCTCCTTTGTTGACATAATCCATACCTCACACAGGTGTGGCATATCAAGATGGTGATTAGACAGTTTTGATTATTGCACAGGTGTGCCTTATGCCGATGTCAGACTACGCGATTTTCTTACACGACAGTTGCGCTGTCACATTACCTGACAAATTCGCTCCGTGTCGTGGATGGGGCGTGTTGTCACACTACACGTCTGAACGCGTCAAGACACCAGCCGATCATCGCGTGTTGTCTTACTAAGAGAGACGCGTCGGCCACTGTTTGTCGGGGAGGTGGGACAAAAAAAAAAAGGCACGGACAGGGAGTGTTTGCGTGAATGGAGGACGCATGGGACAAGTGTGATGTGAGCGCATTGCTTGCGCTCCCTGCTTCCCAATAGTGTTTAAAATATGATTTAGTAGCCAACACTGTATTTTAATTTATTTAGGGCTATATGCGGCGGGGTAATATAGCAGATTTTGTTAATTAATTTGCGGGATGACATCTCCTTTTATTATTTTATCAAACACTGAAATATTATATTGTTTAAGTATTTTTTACTGCTTCATTTATTCCTATTTGACTTGTTTTAGTACGGTGCATTGGATAGTACGCCACTCACTCCGAGAGGGGGGGGACTTTCAAGTGAGAGCGGGTGACATAAGGCGGCGAGGCCTGGCCCGACTATATGAAAATGTGATCGATCCTCACTAAATATGTGCCCATCCCTACTCATATGCCCAAATCAATGAAAATTATTAGAACAACAGTCACAATATATATATATATATATATATATATATATATATATATATATATATATATATATATATATATATATATTTATTTATTTATTTTTTGGTCCTCTATTCACGTTGCCGTTGCCTGACGGGTTGCACGGATGCGTGCGCGCTCCATGCAGCCGCTGCGCTGCAGCGGGGCGCTTTTTTTTTTTTTTTTTCCCCCTCGAGATGCACCTGCCTGGCCCCATACCATGAAATATCCAGGGGATAAATAAATAAATACATAAACGAATAAATAAACAAATGGATACATAAATAAAAAGAGCCATAAAGTGCTGTTCAGTGTGTGATTGACGTTTCGCTCCCTCTCGCTATTGGTCAATGCTGTGGAACCAAACGGACAACGACGTAGGTATGTCACATTATGCGTCAAGACGAGCAAAAATTCTAACATGCTAGACTTTCGTCGTGATGGTCGTGAACCGTCCCGGACAACAGGCGACCAATTGTTGAACGTGTCACACTACACGAGCGACGCAAAGTCAAGACAACCCAAAATCGTTTACGACATGCCTCGTTTGTCCACGACACGTCGGTCGGGCTAAAATCGGGCTGTTTTCGTGTAGTCTGACATCGGCATTAAGCTGCCCACAAGGTCATGCTAAAATGTGCAGTTTTACTGTAGTGGGGGAGGTGGAAGTGGGTCAGACCAGATAGCGGCTGGTTTTCTGACTCCTCACAATATTGATTTCTTATTTATATTTTTGCTTTGTATTTTTAGGCCACACAATTTGCTGACTCACTAATGGTTTCAGAAAACCCTTTATACAGCTTCTAAAGGGGCAAGTCATCTGATTTTACACCAACTAAATGAAGGCTATTAAACTATCCACCGTGATAGTATTAAGTGGAAAATGATCCATTTCTTTAGCAACAATTATGTTCATGTTCATAATTGACATGGCAATCAGCTGATGACATGATGGCACTTTACAATTCTGTAGCATAATGTGACAACACAATACGTATGGTAGTAAATTATTCTTTGGGAAACATTTATAAGTGTTTTCATCAGCCTATTTCTCCCAGATGTTTTTAGCTTGCCAGTTTGCACTTAGATTCCAACCTGGCCTTTCTATTCTTCTGGATAATGAGTGGTTTCTACTTGTGTAGCCTTTGTACTTCTGCCAGCATTACAATGTGAAAGCTTCACTCCCACATTTTACAATCTACAGTTTCTTATGCTACGTTCAAACCGAAAATGAAATGTCACTTCACTGTGAGCCTTGTTTGAGTTTGATCGTGGGTTACAAACAAGGGCTAGGCGGTATGGCCAAAAAATAAAATCTCGATTTTTGCAGTAATTCAGGACGATTATGAATTTAAACAATTTAAATCTAATAAGATTCACACTTATCTCCAAAACTGCAGTGACTTAATATGTAATCATGTTGCGAGAATAGCTAAACCCACGAAAGGTCTGAACCTAGCATTACGATGCCATTAGCAATTGTTTTGGTGCCTTTACAACATTTGCAATGCTTCCATCATCGACTGCTGTTGTTTTCTTTGATCTTCCCATTTGACATCTGTTATGTAATACAGCAGTGGTTTCTATCGTCATGACCTTCAAAATACTTGTTGCAATGGCTCTGATTCTTCTCTCACTTTTAGATTTAATTGAATATTTGAACATAGCTTTTGTTTTTATGTTGGTTACACAAAATATTGGATGAAAAATTTAATTATTTATTGTTTGAATAATCGTTGATTAGACACACAATAATACATTCCTGCCAGTCACACAATTCAATAAATTTGCCCACATAAAAATGGGTGGATCCAAACAAAGTTATATCTTCTAAGTTATGTATCACATCCAAATGTAAATAAAGCAGAAAACTGAGCTAAAAGTAGGAGTGTCCCTATTGAATATTTTTTAAATGATTACTCTATCAATTAATTGAACACTCAGATAAAATTTTATTTTCCATTAAACCACCCCATTACTGTTTAACCAAATATTGTAGTTTATTTGACATTATTTGTTTAGTGATTTAAAAGAACAACTAAACAATTATGAAGGCACACACTGATGTACTCAAAAGCATTTTTGAAACTGATTAGTTCACGATTAATCGACTTTTTTGACAACTTTAGATAAAAGGTTCAATGCAGGAAATTAAATCGCTAGTGCAACGTGTGGCCGAAAAATAAAACTGCACATTCCCTTTTTTACGTACACAACCCGCACATGATGTCATATCTGAGGGTGGGGAAATTCAAACCCGAATCCAATGTGATGACTATTAGCTAGAGGCCTACAGGAGTACCCATTGTGATCAGCTAAGCCTTAGCTGTAAGCTTATAGCTGCTAAAGTGTTCTAATTAGAAGATGTGTGAGTCATGAATGGTCAAATAAAAAGACTATTGTAAAGATATTTTTGGAAAATTTCTACATTAAGCAACTTTAATGTCATGTTTTAGCTTCTGATGTTAATCCCGAATGTTCTCAGTTTACAACCAAAATAAAGAAACTGGCCTCACTATTCAAATACTTGTAAAGGATAGTGTATCCACTTACAATGTATCACAACACCTAGCACAAATAGTCTCTTTAGTACTAAACATTGAAAAAGGAGGGCTAAAACAATCATTGAAACAGGGTCTTCTTTTTGCCAGCCAAACAGTCACTTACAGCATTTCTTTGCAGCCTCCACACACAGATCTTCTGAAGTGTAGCAACCTTTGAAGAACTCCAGCTGATGTACGTCCGGTAAGTAGAAATGGACTTCCAAACCCCAAGAGGAAGAAGGAGAAGAGGCGAGTTGGGCCCTGCTGTTGGACCTCAACATTTTTCCACAGAGTTGCCTGCTCAACTCCATCATCGAATGAAGTGGTATTCAGACCCTGAATTTGGGTATGACAATATTAATTGAATTGCTATACAAAACAAAGTATATAATGCAATGGAAATATGCAAATGCAAATGCATATGCATATGCAATGGAAATATATAATGCCTCTAAATGGAAACACTCATGTGGTTGTACAATTTCAGCTTTGTGTCTGATTGCTAAGAGGTCAAGTTTTATGATGACCAAAGAACCAGAAATAGACTGTCCTCAGATCCTCACGCAATCCTCATCAACCCTCAATTCCAGATTTTCCTCAGAGAAATCGACGTTGAACTACTACAGCAATAGTTAAACTTGGGTGACTGAATTTGGGCAAGAGGCTGGCAAACCTGAACTATGGAATGGTTGTTCGCCAAGTGATTTGAACTATTTAAAAACGAAGTGCACGAGTTTGATGTGATTAGTGTTGTCAACTTGTCACGATACCAAAATTTTGACTTCGATACTCTACCTGCATAAAATACCTCGATACCGGTACTGAAGCGATACCTCGACAAAAATCTAAAACAAAGCAAAAGCATTATTATTTTTTTATTTGTTATTAATTCAAAACAGTAGGATGTATACATGTTAATTTATGTACATATTGTATATATTTATGTATACTGTATGTGCTTTCACATTGCATGCCATATTGTTGAAGTACTGTATTTGACTGCCTTTGATATCATCCGTATTAAATATTGATAATATAGTGGTATTTCAATGACTCATAACATTGAGTGTCCGTGCATGTCTCTGCTATTCTCCATTCCACTCCCAATTAGTCAAATACTACAAACTGGGAACAAAATAATTCACCCTCAACTTTTTTTTAAGGGAAGTTTCAAAAATGCGTCACATGTCGCTCTGTCAGTTGTCTGAGCTTTTTCTATGTATAACTGTGATTTCCTACCGAGCCGCTTTTGACGCCAAAAGATCGAGGTACGGTACTGGTACCGGTACCCCGTGCAACACTATCGTGAGCCTTGTATCGCATGTCGTATCGTTTCGTGAGTTTCCCACTCCTACTACTGATGACGCAGCATCAGGAGCAACTAACTGGGGGTTCAGTATCTTGCTCAAGGATACTTCAAGGTGGTCACAATCAGTGTTGCCGGTAACGCGTTACTTAGTAACGCGTTACTCAAAAAGGTTGCTTTCTAAAGTAACTAATAGTCTAACGCGTTACTTTATTCTACAAAGTAGTCTGCTTAAAGTTACTGTCCAGAGAATCAATGCGGTACTCCACATTTTCATGAAGAAGGCAAACTACCTCACTGTTGTAACAGTCACAAACAACTACTGCTAACTACGATGAGGCAGAAGTCATTGATCACCACACTGAATTCAGCCATGGTCTGGTCATGAATGGTTTGCACATTCAAAATAAAAGTGATGATACTTTTACTACTAGTTTTATTAACCAACAGCACACAACACAACAAAAAAAAAGTGTGCATTATGGACCATAAAAGTGGTAAAAAAAATAATTTATTTCCATCCTCAACTGGTCCGTGAAGCATTATGGGATGAGGTCGTCTCCGCCCTCTCGCCAGGGGGAGTGACGTCAGACAAGTTACGTTTTCAGTAGGGGTGGAACAAAAAAACGATTCGACCGAACCATCGTTCGTCAAGGGGAGCTAAACGACCGTATCGGTTGCGAGTGAGGCTTTATGGTTTTCATAACAATAGCAAGAGTTCTGCGCCGTGCTCTACTTGTTTTGTTTACATTTCAGTAGCATCACCATTCAAGCTACTTCCGTGTTTCCGTGCTCGCGACACGGCGCGCACGCGCGCAACGAGTGGCAACATACAAATGGAGACAGTTAGCAGAAGCCGGTGCCGTACATCTCGGTATTTCCCATGGCTATCGAGTCCTCTCGGTGCACTTGTATGTCCCGGGCCGGCGTTGGTACTGCGCGCGAGCCAAAAAGAATAACTCCCGTGACGATCCAATGCATGGATTCAAACGACACAGGTATGTCCCACAGCCAACACACCAGCTAAGCTAAAAGCACACTGCAAGTATCTCATTTCTCAGTTTGTGGCTCCCTGTCAATGTCTACAACTAGCATGAGCAGCAGATAGGAGAACTGAGACGTGCCCGCGATTACGACAGCCCAAAAACCAAAATATAAACAGTAGTGATTCTGTGGTCATCATCGTGTCTCAGATTAAAAAAACAAAAAAAGATGTCATACATTAACCAAAAATGAAAGTGATGACAAAAGAAAAAAAAATTGTTAAATACAAAAATTGTTGATTAAAAAGGGAAATGAACTTTTGGAAATATTTTTGCATATATTAAGTGGTTAAAATGTGTTTGATAGATTTATTGTTCCATAAGGTGGCTTCATATTTCTTTTGGCTGGACGGTAGGTTTATTTCATGTCTTAAATTTATGTTTCTGAAATACTTCACAATGTGCAAATATTCTGTTTAATTGTGTTGGTGTCTGTCTAAAGGTTAAATATTTATATTTAATATTAAATTATCAACCTTTTGTTTTCCTGATCCTTATTTTGAAGAGAAAAAACAAACAAACCAAAAAACAATTATAACTGTCAATAACTACTAATAAATATTTAAACTGATACATGTGTACACACTGGAATAGCGGAACAAACAAACAATAGAGGAATTTAGGGGATTTTCATTTTCAACCTGGATAGATTTTTATTTTTTGTTTTATAAAAAGTATTTACGTTACAAGAAGTCAAGAGAGACTGCCTATTTTGTTTTTCATAAAAAAAAAACTTTATTTTCATGTTAAAAATGCACTTTCAATAAAGTATTTGGAACTCCGTTTCTACTGCATTATTTTTATGTTGAGATGGTGTTATCGGCAGCTGCTGAAAGTAACTAAAAAAGTAACTTTTAATCTAACTTAGTTACTTTTAAAATCAAGTAATCAGTAACGCAATTTAGTTACTTTTAAAACCAAGTAATCAGTAAAGTAACTAAGTTACTTTTTCAAGGTAACTGTGGCAACACTGGTCACAATGGCATGGGATAAAACCCACAACCTCTGGGGTTGCAGGACGACCACTCTTCCACTGAGCCACATCGAAACGTAAGTAGGAACGTTCAGTGTTGTGTTAGCTAGCATATGACACAACTGAGATCGCTATACGGGAAAAAAGTAAAAAGAGGCCGGCAGTGAGCATAGCCCAAACGTCCAGCTCAGACTCCAAGAAAAATGAAAAATTGAGTTTATTTGAGCGCACATACTCGCACGAGCTTGACACAGAGGCTGCAGTTACGCTTGAGGCCAGAAGTGGTAGTAACGGGTGAAAAAGTAACTCCACAACGCACCATTATTATTATTATTATTATTATTATTATTATTATTATTATTATGAATGCACAATTGTTTGCAAAAGCTGAATTTTATTGATATAGCTGCTTCAAAGACAACCAGTAACTCATTTTGAGTTTGCCAAAACAAAACAGTCATGATATAAAAACGCAACAAAAAACTGCAAGGGTAACATTTTGGGGAGACAGTAAAGAAAGCCTACACTGGCGACTGCCATGTCGCTATGATGCATCTTATGTGAACACGAGGTTGCACGCATTGTGATGCCACAAATACGCAACACTGCCATAGGAGAGGAGAGGGGTTGAGGAGTTGGGCACAACTCGGTCGATTTCTTTATCTGGTTTATCTCTTTGATGTCAAATTGGTCGATAATTGCTGATAATTATCGACCACCGATATTATTGTGCATAATGATATATATTATTATTATTATTATTGTTGTTGTTGTTGTTGTTGTTGTTGTTGTTGTTGTTGTTGTTGTTGTTGTTGTTGTTGTTTTGGTACCCGGCAGTTCATCTATTCCATGGGCTGAAACAATCGGGTACATCAAGGGCTAAGTAAACACAATATTTTTAGCAAGAACATGTGTATGTTTTATTGATAATAGGGGCACATATACATAAATTATTAGTCGATTGTTGGTCTGCTAATTATGAGATGCAGTTTTCTTATCCCAGTCGATCCCTGCTGGGGAGCAAGATATACTGCAGACAGGCACAGTACTCATACTACTGCGACAACCTCAACTCATATGACAAATGACAATCACTGCGTAGAACATTTACAGGAAGTATACAGTATTGATTCTGTCATCCCATCTGAACTTCGTTGTACAACCAGTGCGCATCCACATACACGATCATCTCAGTTACCATATGACGAGTCCTATTTAATCAGACTATTTGAATGTTATGGTGGAGCAAATCGTTCATGATTTTGCAGTTCGTAAAAGTCTTTACAGAAACAGGTGCCCATTAGTTCACACCGCAGTGTACTCTACTGGCTTAGTAATTGAGGAGCTATTATTGCATTATAACACACGATAAGGTTCTGCTGTTGCCCTTGTCACGTACACAGTAGTGACATCATGTCATCGCGTATTCATTCTCGACACCAGCAGGACCTCGAACATCTTCCTGAGAAAGCTGATAACACTAAACTGACTCACGGCGGACACAAGAACACATATCTATCTGCTAGCATTTGAACTACCCTAGCTAGGTCGACTTGAACTATCCTAGCTTGGTTGACATATTCCGTCAACTGCAGTCCGTAACAGTAAGTAAAGCAAACAAGCTTCACTATTACAACGCGGGGAAAAAAAAAAGAAAAAAAAAAAAGAGTAAATGACAACAGTGTATGCGAACGTGACATGACTAAAAATGACATCTTTTTCGACTTAAACGTTACGCGATGCAGTCACTTACCAAAAAGCTGCTGTCTTGCCAGGCAGCTGGCAGGTTACTTCCGTTTCGTCTAGAACATTTGACGCTCCGACCAACTTAAAAAAGGGACCTTAACTGTTTTTAAGGCTTTTAAAATTCCTTCATAAGGAATTTTACGACAAAACACCCTAGTAAAACATATACGATCGACGGCACTTGTTTTCAATCGGTTTTATTTTCAGAGTTTCGAAGAGATAAAGAGAGTTAAAATCTAGCTGAACCTTCCTGACAAGCAGCGTCCCTTTCCAGTAAACCACGCAGCGGCCATGTGAGGTACGACGCTGATTGGCTCTTCGGGCCGTCACTATTGATGACGTCATCATATCACGCCCTGGCCTGGACAAGGCAAAACATTTTATGATTAATTAAACCCTTAACATATTAATGCAACTCGCATATTTAATCCAATAAACCTAATAAAAGCACAACAAGGTATTGGTAACAATTTATTTATTTATTAGTCATTTTGTGGCTCATATTTTTACTTAAAAATAATTGTGTGCATTTATAAATGTACCTGTCGTGCCCGAATCAAAGGTTAGAATGAGACAACTGAACTGAGTTGTTCACGCCACGATATACGATAGACTCATGCAGGGGACTTCCTCAGTAATCCTACCACACGTGACCAGAGCTGGCAATTAGATGCTCACACTCATAAGTCCTAATAAGTTGAGTACTGATCCATCTCCTTTACTCAAGTAAAATACAGACTCAAAAAAGTAATTATTTACAGTCATTAAAATAACTTGTTTTGGAGGTAGGTCTACAACAGATAAAAGAGAGAGAGAGAAAAACAAGAGCTAGCTTACATTGGATGTACTTTCTATGCATTTAAAGCATCATATCCCCATTTGCTTTGCTAAGGTTCTCAACGGCATTAAAAAATAAAATAAAAAAAAAGCTACATTTTCTAATGATAGCAACTGAAAAATATGTGTTGGATTCAATGGAAATATTTTGAATGCCAGAAGCTTGTGGTTTTCGGCAGGCAAATGCGCAATCAGCATGTAGGCTATTATTCTTGAGAGACATAAATAAAACAATTCTCAGAAAAGAAAAGAAAAGAAAAGAAAGAAAGAAGGCGTCACAATCTTACGTCCCTGAATATGCTGCATATTTTTTGTTAATGAACCTGGTTGGTTGACATTCCTCCATTTTGCTGTCCTTCCTGCTTTTCCTACGAAAATCCCAGTCGTGCAATCAGACTACCATTTTATTACCAATACCTCTATTTACCGACACTTGTCTTTTTTTACATTGTGTCATCTACCACAGAGGTTAAAAAAGTAACAAGCTTATTTTGACAAAACATGGAGTATAGTAGAGGTATTCATGTTTAAATGTAGTGAGTAAAAGTCAAAATTGTTAATCAAATAGATACTCAAGTAAAATGCCTGAAAAATTTTTACTCAAGCACAGTAAGCATATAGTTATTACTTCCCACAACTGCACGAGTCCAAACGAGTGAAACTGTGGTTCAAATAAAAATATGTTGAGTTAATAAAATGCATTTACACATTTGAATAGAAATGAAGATATATTTATTGTTATAGAAACACATAATAGAAGAAACATATTACCACGTCACACATTGTACTGTACTAACTTGATCAAATAGGGTACTGAACATGTAAATGAGTGCAACAGTTTTTGTTTCCAAACTCACATTATCGGTGCCAAGCCTGAATGTCGTTTGGTCCGCTGTGTAAGTGTCAAGTTGGCAGCCATCCTTCAGTTATCACAGTACTGTACCTTCGATGGGGACAGCATCAGCACTGTGATAACTGAACCAGGGCAGCCTGTCAAATCTAGAAGTCTTCAGGCGTCTTCCAACACTCCACGCGTCTTCCAACATCATCTGTGGGATGATGGTTCACAGGTGTGCAAAAATCGTTTTTTTCTTTTGCCTATTATACACTTTACTGATGGAACTCAATACAAATAATGTCATACATACATTTTCTTAGCTAGGGGCTGTTTTATGGTTATTGTAATAAATATTCCATATTCCACATTAGAAAAATCTCACAGCATACCACTAAACAGAAATGTCACAAGGTATCTGAAATAATAATCACACCTCAATTGATCACAAATGTATGCGTGCTGTGATGAACGCAAAGCTGATATACTTGTAACACATGGATTTTAAATGATAATTTTCAGATCAATTACGTTATATTGGTTAATTCATAATGCATACACCAACTGACATCACTCCAATGGGCCACAGTGGTTGGGAATCACTGCTTTTGTTTATGTAGAGTGCTATGCTCAACTATAAAATTGCTTCTTGGCGAGGAACCACATTTTCAGTCAAAATTTGAGAAACTTTTACTGTAATTGTAACTCGTCTCACTACCATTTGGCCAGTGGCAGGAAATTTGGGGGGTTTTCCTATAGACTGTATACTGTACATAGCACTCATGAGTCAGCAAGTCACTAAATGTAAAGTGCCTTTAGTGAGCTCATTTATTGGACTTTCCATTACAGGTTCTGCTACACAGAGAAAAATAAAATAACTAGCGTAAACAATGTAGGCCAAAAACTGTCATTAATGATTACATTTACAGTACATATTAGCATGAAGAAGTCTCTAATGATGCCATAAATATAAAGCATATTAATTGTATAAAGCTTGCATGTCGGGAGACAACCTGATAATGCTGAGGAAGCCATAAAATGTTAGAAACAGAGTACTGTATATTAGGAATATAACGACATCCAAAGGTCACAATACGATATTATCATGATATGAACCTCACAATATGATAATTATCACAATATTGTGATGGTGTTGGTAATATATATATATATATATATATAAAACTCACAATACTATATACATCAACCTCTGAGTTTTCTGCTATATCCATGCCACTATGCCAGTATGGTCGCCACCCTCCGCCATATTGAATTACTTTGTAAACAATGCACATTGTATGTGACTATTGGCTCAGCAGCGAAAAGTATAATTTAGTTCTTGGCTAAAACAGGTGAAAAGTAACATTTTTTGATGGAGATGTGGTACTGGTAACTGAGTAAACCATCGATAAATCCAAGAAAAAGAAAACTTTCTGAAGACAACAGAACATTAATGGTACTGTAGTTGCCAAATGAACTACAGCAGGGGTGTCAAACTCATATTAGCTCAGGGGCCGCATGAAGGAAAATATATTACTAAGTGGGCCAAATCGGCAAAATAATGGTATATAACTTAAAAACAATTGCCGTCAATTATACGCAGATTTTTGCGATTTTTGGGCCAGCTCTAAATTCCGAAGCTCAACTGAAATCTATTGTTAAAAAAAAAAAAAACACGAATGCAAATAAAACATGGCAACACTTTGGCTGTATGAGTTCCGGACGTGTTAAATCTACTGTTTTGCATCTATATAGTTCCCAGAATGCATTGTGTGACACAGTTAATGATGTTATAAGGACGTTAATCCCGGTCATATGTATTTGTGTTACCAGTGATTGTATTTGTGTCGTATTTAACTCGTTTATGTTGGTCTATGAAGTCCAGGCTTCGGCCATTCCTGGGTGGAGTTTGCATGTTCTCCCCGTGCCTGCGTGGGTCTTCTCCGGGTACTCCGGTCTCCTCCCACATTCCAAAGACATGCATGGCAGGTTAATTGGGTGCTCCGAATTGTCCCTAGGTGTGCGTGTGAGTGTGGATGGTTGTTCGTCTCTGTGTGCCCTGCGATTGGCTGGCAACCAGTCCAGGGTGTCCCCTGCCTACTGCCCAGAGCCAGCTGAGATAGGCGCCAGCGCCCCCCGCGACCCTTGTGAGGAATAAGCGGTCAAGAAAATGGATGGATGGATGGATGTTGGTCTATGATTATTATTATTATTATTATTTTTAAACAAACCATAACTTTAAGGTGTGTAAAATAATGACTTCCACGGCGATTCTGTGTACAAGTTACATTACTCATCTACATTACTCATGCAAGTTTCTTTACTCATTTATATATTTGATTGTGGCTGGCTGATTAATTGGTCCGACATTACAATTTTTATTTTTATTTTTACTTTACAAGGTCGTGGGCCGGATTAAACCCCTTTGTGGGCCTGATTCGGCCCGTGGGCCGAATGTTTGACACCGATGAACTACAGTATAATACAACCAAGCATTCCTCACACCTCACAGATGACAATTTACAATCATGTGTCAAGATTAAGGTGATGTGTTACAGACCTGACGTACCGAGGCTGTGCGCTGAGGTTCAGGAGAAAAATGACAATAGCCCAAGTAGAATAAATAAATAAATACATAATTGGGCATAATTTTGCAAATATATATTTTACATTGTTAAATTAAATAATCATTCATGTTGACAGCTGCACGTGCCACACACCATAAAATGACGACGGAACAATTATTTAATTCTCCTTGACAAAACCAGTCGAATATCAGTTCAAACTCATCTTACATCACCATTGAAAATAAATGGCTTATAGTTCACTTGTGTGCGTGTAAATGCGGCAATAAATCTCTCATAATTTCTTCTGCTTCTTTGGTCTGTCTCAGTCATGTGTCTCAGTCAAGACGCATCACTTCAACGTAGTTGCTTGGCACCAAGATGCAAAAAGATTGCGTTAAAGTATTGTCTACTTGAAAAGAAGGGCTACTGTCTTGGTCATCTTGGGGTGTTTCAGAAAGAGCAAAGAAGAAGAAGAACAACAGTGAATAAGCGAGTTCTTTGGATAACAAGATAGGTTCCAAACACAATAAAATCAGGTGAAAGGTACTGTAATAAATTAAATTCAGGGATGGCGCTACACCAGGGCTTGGATGGGGCAGCTATAGCCACTAGGGATGTAACAATAAGGGCAATATCGTGATATCGTGGTATTAAAACTGCCACAATATCGTTGTCATCATGTTCACAATATTTAAAAGGACCACATCTGTTAAGAAAGTCAGGTTGACTTCCATTTGTGCAGTTCTAGCACCCTCTAGTGGCTAGTTTATTAACCCCTTATCATACGGGCAATTTTGCCGAAAATGCTTTAAAAAAAAAAGTTGCATTCAAAGTAAGTTTGAAGCTGTTCCTTAGAGTATCGACATAGTTTACATTTTTTTTTTAAGAATGTTTGCCCGCCAGAGACCATCCGAATTTTAAGGGGTTAATGCAATTTAATTTTCATTAGGGATCTTTTGGCCTTCTATGTTTAAAATCTATGCTAATTGTCAGATGAAGGGGAACCAAATCTGCTTGTGAAGCGATCAATTGTGCTTGCATGAGCAAGTAAGTGCCTCAATATTGTTATTTGAGATTGTAGGTGGTTTATATGCATTGCTGTTATGTACAAAAGCACAATATTGTGCTTTTTTTTTTTTTTTTTTTTTTTTTAACAATATTGTGATATTTTTTAAATAAAGGGTCCTTGTCTAATTGAGCCCCCCTCACATTTCTGAAATTAAAGCTAAACTTAAAGTAGTCACAGAAGCAAATTTACTGGTCACACATACGTGATTAGATGGAAATTTTTACCTTAAATGATCTTAAATTTTAGGGGGGAAATACCAACATTTAGGAGCAGTCTGGAGCCATGCAACTGATTCTTAAGCAGAACGGTACTAGATAATGTGCAACATTTGCGCGTGTGAAAAAGAGTATGTTCTTTAGTTTGGAGCAGGGGTGTCCAAACGTTTTCATTTGAAGGCCACACATACATACAATCAGAAGGACGCAAGGGCCAGAGAAATTGTATTAGTCCTAACAATTGTACAAATAATTTATTTGTGCTTTTGCATATTTAGAAAAAATACTACGGTATATAAACCAATTTATTTGTAATATGGCAGTAGAGTTAATAGAGTTTGGGCATTTTTCATTTTAGTTAGTTTTTATTAGTTTTCAGGGTGGTTCTGTTAGTTTTTATTAGTTTAGTTCTTTAAAAAATGCTTAGTTTTAGTTTAGTTTGTTAGTTTCAGTATTAGTATTACTTTTTTCCCCCAAAAATGAGTATTACTTGTGCGCAATATTTAAAAACACCATGGGCGCAACGTCATCTGAAGGTGCTTTTCTATTGGCTGCTTCTAGATGATGTCACTTCTGTGTGACATACTTTCAAACGTCATTATTCCCGTTTATATCAAAATAAATCTACTAAAAATCACATTTAAAATCATCCCCAAAGGCTCATGCATTAAATTAATTTCCAAAGACTAAAACGAAACACGTTTGCTATAATTATAGTTAGTTGTAGTTAGTTATGTAAACAGAAAACGTAGTTTCAGTTAGTTTTCGTTTTTTTTAAAAGCATTTATTTATTTTTATTTTATTTTGGTAACAATATTGTTTTTTTAATTTTAGTTTTCGTTTTTTCATTAGTTTTAGTTAACTAAAATAACCTTTAATGGCACCTGTTTTTCGATATACCTCCCTTCTTACTTTGACTATCTCCAAACATCTTTGTTTTATTTACTTTATTTGAACTGAGTCAAATGCCATTTTTAGCATATGTCGCGGGCCACTGAAAAATGGACGGCGGGCCGCAAATGGCCCCCATGCCATGGTTTGGACACCACTGGTTTAGCCCATTATTGGGTACATTTTTTCAGATTTTCATCAACACCCCAGATGGTTGTCAGAAAACAATAACAGAAGCTATTTACGGCTCACGGTCTAATGGGGTAGAGAACCCTGGTCCTCGAGAGCCACTGTCCTGCCTGTTTCAGTCTCCCTCCTCCAACACAGCTGACTCAAATGATCAGCTCATCAGCAAGCTCTATTAGCCGGAAAACAGTTCATCCTGTTCTTTGAACTTTGGTGAAAGTCGACAGAAAAAATGGGCAGGACAGTGGCACGTCACAATTAGAAATCAGTTTTGCTGTTGTGAATAACGTAACGGTGACAAGGATTAACTCCAAAATAGTGAATTTCCCCAAAATGTGAATTTCTCCTTCTTCCCATGGCAGAGGTCTCTCCTCAGTGTAGAATCTCATCAAAATATTTCCTTCCTCATTCTTGTTCCTGTTAAGGCATGGCAAAGACAGTGTATTTCATTATTCATACCAGTTGGAAAGGGCGAGTGACGTCAGACTTGTTATGATTCTCGTCGAAGGCTCCGCCCCCTCGGGTGGCGTCGGTTGTACGTGGCGACTCCTCCTCCTCAGTCCAACCCTCTGCACTTCATGTAAACAACTCCATTAACCCCGCAGCTCAACCCACCGACAGACAGACACATTATGTTCACGCATGGCGTGAATGGCGACAATGTTCCACACAAACATTGCAAACGTGTTGTCACACATATGTTTGTCAACACCTACTGCATATTTTCATGTAAAAAAAAAAAATGTTGTGGCGTTCACCTGACAGTGACCGCCAACCTGGTAAATCTTCCATATGTAAAGACTAGAGCGTTGCGACATTAAACTGTAAACTGCTATTACGCAATAACAACCATAAGGACGTCGATAATATGACAAAAGTACCCTTGAATGTTGCACTTAAAAAAGGAAAAGTAAACAAAAAAAACGCGACAGTATTTACAGGATCACATATCGATATTTTAGTGGTGATCAATGGTTTTACATAAGAAAAAAGTGAAATAATGATACGCAGTAGTGTGCAGCCAAACGTTGACGCCCAACATTGCGCGCACACACACATACACAGAGGGGCACACACCCCTTTCTGAATAAAAACAAACAGAATGCTACAAGATGCTATTATCATCTTTTAATTTTACGAACACCACGGAAGCATTAGTATATATTAGTATCATTTGGTTCACTTACCTGCTTTCCGCCCGTTTAGCGTCCCGTGTTTACATGAATATTTTTAATGACGCAGCAAGAGCACACGGAGCAACGTGATTGTCGCCATTTTTTTGTTGTTATTGAATTCTCCAAAGCCATGTGACAAGATGATCACGGTTTTAAAAATAGACTTCCGATTGCGGAAAGGAGAATTGAGGGGGGAAATGTTTCAAATGGACCGGAAGCAGGTTGATCCCCCGACTTGTTATGGATTAGTCTGCTTACTGACTGAAGGCGTGTGCAATATTTGACAGCTCAGGGACGGAGTTACACGGCTTGCAACAAGTACTACAAGTGCATCATTCCTATTTGAGGAGAGCAGTGACAGAGCCGTGCCTGAGTTGGGTGCCAGCAAATTAGATTTTGTTTCTGAAAAATAAAGCTTTCATATTAGAAATTATGTCAACAAGTGGTGCGTTCCTACTTCACCAAATAGACTCACCTGGTAATTTTCAACAAATCCATGCCCACAGTGTAACCCATGTGTAGCCTACATGGGCCCATGGAAATAACAGGTGTATCACATCACATTCAAATAAATATGGAGCTACTTTACGTTTTGCTTAATATTTTATAGGCCTTTTTGGCTATTACGGTGATCAATTTGATTCGTCCAGCTCAGCCATCAACAGTACACTCTATAAAATAATGTATTTGTTATATGTTTCTGTGCAACCCCATTACACACCTGAAAACAAAATAATACAAAAATATTGCTAAATACTTGCTGTCAAAGTTAAAGCATTAACTAATTAATGAATCACAAAAAAAATCATATTAATCATGTATTAATGCAGATTAATCACGTAATTTTGACCACAGATTATCCTTTATTTTGTCAGCGGATGGCTACGTTAAAAGTAGCACAGGTTGTGTTTGAGCAATAAACATAACTACATGCATTAAAGTAAAGCAGTTCATAAATGTTCGTGTAAGACAATCAGAACATTTGTTCATGTCAATATATGGTGGTCTTTTATTTTTCATTTTAAATTATGCAAGTAATTAACTGATTAGAAAAAGGATGTGCGTGTGCAGTGGATCAAAAATTAAAACATTTAAAAATATTAAAGGTAGAACACATAACAGGTGCTACTTAAATTTGACGGGCAAAAAAAATGATGATTAAAAAATTAAGAGATTAATCGTGACTAATCAAATTTCTAAAATGTGATTAATCTGATTTTAAAAAATGTAATCGTTTGACAGGTCTATACATTCTTTTAAAATAGAATAAAGAAAGTTACATTTGATTTGAATACTAATTTAATTTAAAAAAAATTAATCAGATTACATTAACATGGTTGCAAATAAATTTTAATGTTAGCGTTTTTGCTCATGCTCGATAGGCCAATGCATTTTCTGACTGAAAACATGCGGAAAAAAACATGAAAAATAGAAGAGAGGACTTCGACCCTTTGGCAATTAGCTTGATGGTGCAGTTTCTGGTGAGTCATTTAGCTCACTTTTTACTTTAAAGAGATTTTATCTTAGTTTATTTTAGTCAGTAGCAGTGTTTTAAACGTTTTAAGTAGGCATATCAACAACATCATACTAATGATATTAATTTAATACAATATATGTATTGGTAATCAAGACGGAGGGGCAACAGTTAGGAATCACTTTTACTACATTTCATGGGGGTAGTGTGGGGCAGAAAATGTCCCATATTTTGTAAATTTATTTATTTATTTATTTATTTATTTATTTATTCATTGTCCAAAAAATATACGTCTGCCAGTTGGCAATTTAATGCCAGACCATATTTGTAAATTAGAAATACCGGCGCTGTTATTATAGTTGGCCACAGGGTGGTGCCATGGGATCATTATTGGCAGAGGAGGTTAGAGAATCGGTCATTCGTTGGACAGTGCCATTGAATTAATGTACTTTGAAGGAAACCGCGTACTGTCGGGAAAGAGCGCCAAGATTCACTATTATCATGATTCAAGTGTCATAAATGTACCATTCAATGCACTTACCAACATTTACAACCTAAATTACAGTATATGTTCCATGAAATTGTATTATTTTCTTTATTCTCAACATTATATTCTCTTTATTCTACAGGTATGTTTCACTCCGCTGCACTGCTATAGAATATATTCATGAAGATTTATTTTTTTTTTCTAATCAGAATTCTGCCTCTTTGTCCTTCCACATCAGCCTAGGGCCTTCAGAATCAGTACTGGCTGTATGCAACTTCACACCTGTCGCCATGGGCGGGCCAACTTAATTGGAATTAGACCTGGGCAAGTATTAGATTCTGGTGGAAGTATAAAATATGTGGTAGAGAAGAAACGTTCAGTCTTCCTTCCTTCCATCCATCCATCCATCCATCCATCCATCCATCCATCCATCCATCCATCCATCCATCCATCCATCCATCCATCCATCCACCCATCCATCCACCCATCCATCCATCCATCCATCCATCCATCCATCCAGCCATTTTCTTGACCGCTTATTTCCTCCCTCATAAGGGTCACGGGGGGTGCTGGAGCCTATCTCAGCTGGCATTGGGCAGTAGGGAGGGTACAACCTGAACTGGTCGCCAGCCAATTGCAGGGCACACAGAGACGAACAACCATCCACACTCACAAGCACACCTAGGGACAATTCCGAGCACCCAATCAACCTGCCATGCATGTCTTTTGGAATGTGGGAGGAGACCGGAGTACCCGGAGAAGACCCCAGGCACGGGGAGAACATGCAAACTCCACCGAGGAAGGCCGGAGCCTGGACTCAAACCCGAGTCCTCAGTCCTGGGAGGCGGACGTGCTAACCACTCATTCGAACATGCTGCCCACTTTCAGTCTTCTTCTGTTTTTTTTCTTCTGAAGTTTCCCATCACTTTGTGAGCTAAGACACCTATGGGCTACTCATGTTGTCCATGAGGCTAACTAGTATCTGCCGTCACCATTTTTTTTTTGAGTGTGAACGGTTATTTGTCTCTGTGTGCTCTGCAATTGGCTGGCAAACAGTTCAGGGTGTACTCCACCTACTGTCCAAAGACAGCTGGGATAGGTTCCAGCTCCTCCGCAACCCTTGTGAGGAATAAGCGGTTAGGAAAAATGGATGGCTAATGTACATTTTTGGGACAATGTACATCAACAGTGCAAAAAAGTTTGCACAGTTTCTCTTCCATCTTTCTCCCTCCTTCATCCTCCGCCGTACACTAGTCACAAAAAAAGTTAATTGCAGGCTATTAACTTCAAAAGAGGCGGCTCACTTAAAAAAGGGCGACTCGTTTACTCAACTTGAAAGCAGCAAATCATATTGTGTCCTACTTGGAAGTCCCCTCAAAACAGAAAAGAGTTCATTACAGGTGACAGCCAGTATTAGCGGTTAATTAATGAAACCTTGACCTTTTTGAAACCACGGCCAACCGTCAATCCAGTAATGCCTACTTGTAATGTGCATATCAGTGACTGACAATGATTTTTAATCAATAAAAATGAACATCTACATCCTTGTATTATTAATTAATTAATTTTCTAAAAAAACAAACAAAACAAAACAAACAAACAAACAAAAACAAAAAAAAACATGAACCCTAAATGCTTACAGCTGGTTAGTGTTAACAGGATGACTAGCCAGGGGCCTATTTTCGTGCCCAGAGCAAGATGGGTCTAATTGTGTGCATGATTGAGTTTTCCTTCTTTCATTGTTTTTGATAGAATAGCGCAGATAGAGTTGGGGGTTTGCGCCATCGTGGAAGGGAACACAGCCAAGTCCAGGCCAATCAAAGCTGTTCCCCTCATTCTCTTTCAAATCAGGGTGGTCAAGGCAGTGGCCCAGTCGGCCACGCATGTGAAGTGAGAAATTGTAGACCCCTTGCACCCCGATCGTGCTGCCTTACAAGCAACATCTTTTCAGGGACGTCCCTGATTTCAGCAAGACTGTGCCAGCCCACATGCAATGGCTTCATAGGAAAAAAACACTAGTACTAGATTGGATTGCCAGCAGTCCAGACCTGTTTCTCGTGAACATGTGAGGCATAATGACAATGGAGATGCGGACCGGGACTGTTGTTGTAAATCAAGCAAGAATGGGAAAGGATTCCACCTAGAAAGCTTCAATAATTATTATCCTCAGTTTCAAAACACTGATTGAGTGTTGTTAAACGCAATGGTGATATAATACATTGGTAAACATGGCGCTGTGCCCACTTTTTTGAAACGTGTAGCGAGAGAGGCTTATGTAGTGGTTTAATTTCCTGACTTAGATGGTAGCCTGCTGGTGGAGAAGAGTTTTACTCCTATATTTGACTATGTGATATTCACAGAAGATTACTGTATATGCTGTACAGTAGTTAGTTGCTGTCAGTCTAATGTCAGAATCACATAAAATGTGGTTGATATTCACCAGCCTCCACTGGACATACAACAGACTCAGGTCTTTCACTATTCAAATTCATTTTTAAAAAGAAATGCTTGTGTTTTGTAAAGACTTTTTTGTTTGTTTCATTCAATAGAATGCCGTTTAATGGCAAGTGGTGGTTTGAGTTTGTTTTTCAGTTCTTATGCTGCTTGGGGGGAAAAAAGGCTTTATGTGGAACCTCTGATGCTCAAGAGAATCTCGTTATGCTGAAAGTGACCTGCAAAAGTGCTATTCAAATAATGCTCGAGTAGACTACTTGTGTATGAACAAAGCACCAATAACACCGCGGGTTTTATTTTTAAGTGGAGCAATGATTTTACATTTCAATTTATTACATCCAGCATGAGTCGTCAATATACAGTACCGCTTTCACCAAAATATGGATACACTAAGTTTTTGTACTCACACTTGGTTACACACAACCACACTCCATACTTTTCTTTACCCCATGGTCCCCATCCATTCCCCGTGTTGTGTCATGTGCATCTGTTTTGTCCACGGTGACCTGAAACGTGATTGCCGTAGCATAATTTTGGGGGGGGGCTCTACGTACAGGACTTAGTAGTGACCATAAAGTAAGTCTTCTCTTCTGTTTGTATTTTTTTTTTGAAGTTTTAATTAATAATGCAGTATGTAAATAAAACAAACTCAACTCATCAGAAGTACATTATATCAGTTACTTTTTAAATTCATAGCCAAGTTTGTTCTTGACCAGGTATCACTGAAAAAAATAAAAAGTTGAGAAAACATAAAATATCAAGGCAACATGATGCAAGAGATTTTTGAGTATTCTCAACTTTTGCCTTCTGTTGTTGACTTAACTAAGGTTTATAAGTTCTGACAAGAGTTCTGCCAACTTGGATTTTCTTGTTCACCTAATTAGGATAATCCTGGAAGGCTAACAAAGAAATTTTGGTTTCAATGCCATTTATTTCTGCTTTCACCAAATACAGATATTCTTGTTCAATAAACATACAATTGTTCCTTCAATGCCATGTTTTCTTAACTCATTCACTGCCAATGACAACTATAGACGTCAAAATCCAAGCAAACAGCCAGTGTTAATTTTGAAAAAAAAAAAAAAAAAAGTAAAATTAAAATTTTAATGAAAAAAATAATAATTTAGTTTTAGTTATAGTCTTCTGACTAAATTTAATTAAAGCCTTAGTCATAACTCAGTCACCTGATTGTATTTTAGTTTTAATCCAATTTTAGTCAACAAAAATAAAGAGCAATTTTAGTCGACTAATATTGGCTTTTGGAGGCCGAGACCCAGTATGTGGTCTCAATAAGACCAAGACCGATCACAAGAACGTCAACGCCCGTGTTGTAGGGTAACAGGAATCCGTTCTACGCACGATGGCACCACTTAGCAATGAAATTGTTGTCATCGTTGTTATTCATAACAACAATGATTAATAACTATGAATGAAAACAATTAATAACTAAAACTTAAATTCAAATTTCTTGTCAAAATTTGCACTGGTTGTTTGCTTGGATTTTTGACGTCTATAGTCGTCATTGGCAGTGAATGAGTTAAGTTCACTCAACAGAGATATTCTTGTTGTATAATCATATAATTCGTACTCCGAGTTTAAAATTTGCTTAAAGGAAAATGTCCATCCATCCATTTTCCTGACCGCTTACCCCTCACAAGGGTCGCAGGGGGTGCTGGAGCCTATCCCAGCTGGCTTCAGGCAGTAGGCGGGGTACACGCTGAACTGATTGCCAGCCAATCACAGGGCACACAGAGACAAACAACCATTCACGCACTAACACAATTCAGAGCATTCAATTAACCTGCCAAGTCTGTCTTTGGAATGTGGGAGGAGACTGGAGTACCCGGAGAAGACCCACACGGGGACAGGGAGAACATGCAAAGTCCACCCAGGAAGGCCGAAGCCTGGACTCGAACGTGCGTCCTCCTGACTGAGAAGCGGACGTGCTATCCAGTCACCCACCATGCCGCCCTAAAGGGAAATGTATGTTCATATGATTACATTTGAAAAATGCTTACCAAATAGATTGAATAAACAAAGCTCAACTGAATATTATCTGAAATTTTATTTATTTGACACGGCATAAAATAGCAACAGGTCAACAACAGATTTTTATTGTTTATTTTTATTTATTTATTTATTTTTTAGTAAAATAGGCATTTCGAAATGAGCAGCAACAGTCATTTAAAACACTGCATAACAAAACAACCATATATTGTCTTTTTTTCTTTTTTTTACCATTTTTTTTTTTTAACCAAAATTGACATTTACAAATGATTTAGCCACTTAACCTTTATTTTGTCCAACCAAGTCAAATGTCACAATCTGAGTCGCAAATCCAGTTCCGTGCTCACAGCCTTGTTCAGGCCCTGTGTGCATGCGCACGCATGCATCCGTGGGTAATTTCGGGGGTTTCCTACTGGTTCCCATCTTAACTAAAAAAAAAAAAAAAAAAAAAAAACTACTCAAAAGTAGCTAATCTTTGTTGTGCTGTTCAGAAAATCTTAGTTAAGAGAACAATGAGAAAAATTTGCTGGGCTTACAAGTTTTTGTAGATTATAATATGGAAAGCTTTATTTTTGAGTCGGTTTAATTTTAAAACTTGCATGAAATCTACAAATCCTAGTTATCATTTTTAAAGTATAGCCAACACATACTTTCTCTCTGTCTTGAGCAACAACTTTAACATAAGCATTGATTTACAACTCTTTTACTTGCAAGCCTGTGTATTCAATTCAGTAAAGTTCAATTCAATTCAATTCATTTCATCCATCCATTTTCTTGACCGCTAATTCCTCACACGGTTCGCGGGGGCTGCTGGCGCCTATCTCAGCTGGCTCTGGGCAGTAGGCGGCTGACACCCTGGACTGGTTGCCAACCAATCGCAGGGCACACAGAGACGAACAACCATCCACACTCACACGCACACGCACACCTAGGGACAATTCGGAGCGCCCAATTAACCTGCCATGCATGTCTTTGGAATGTGGGAGGAGACCGGAGTACCCGGAGAAGACCCACATGGGCACGGGGAGAACATGCAAACTCCACCCAGGAAGGTCCGAGCCTGGACTCGAACTGGAGACCTCAGAACTGGGAAGCGGACGTGCTAACCACTCGACTACCGTGCCGCCCTCAATTCATTTCAATTCAATTCAATTCAATATAATTGTATTTATCCCATAGGGGCAATTAAAAAACAGCAGCAACTGATCAGTACTTAAAAAAAGAATAAAAAGTATAAATAAAGATGAACACAATATAAAAATATACTATATAAATACACAATATAAATAAGGTGATTCGATGAGTAGGATAAAGTGCCGACTGCCAACAATATGTATATGTATGTACAGTATATATTAAAGCTGTGTCAAAATGTACATATAATAATATTTTTTATACATATATGTAATGTATGTATTGTAATTAGTTACATTAATGCTTAAATAAGTATTTGGAATAACTGAACTTTTTAATTGTACACAATTTATTCAGTATGTTCTGCAGATGCTGGAATATGTGTGAGGGTTGTGCTAACTGCCAAACAGCAAAATAGATATGACAAATACATCCCATTAAAAACGTAGCGTTGATAGCTAAGCAGGCCGAGTCAATGTTTACCCACTGAAAACATAGGAGAAAAATGATCAAATAAGTGAGCTGTTTGCCCCAAAATATTGGTGCTAAATTGTCTTTCATTTCTGAAATGTGTAAAATATTTCATAACAGATTCAATAGTCGGCCACAGTGCCTGTTATAGAATACTCTTGGCAATGGGAAAAATGCGAATTTAATTAACTGGTTTTAAAACGGAAGTTATTGTGTCAATTAAACACAACAGCACGTTCGAACTGATATTCCCTGCAATATTTGTTTTTGTTTTTATTCAAGTGTATGCCATTGAGTAGGCTTTGCACATGATAAACATGCACGTTGCATTTGAGATAGTGTGAGTTTGTAGTATATATAATATGATTTTTCAAAGTGTAGTAGTAAAAGTATTGGGACAGCGTGTCATCACATCAAAAAACTACAGATACCACATCGCCCTGCGACATGCGTGACTGTGAATCATTCGTCCGCATTTTTCCTGGATGATGTGCGCAGTGAAATGGGGCGTTGTCGAGGCTCTCACGTCCATTCGTGGATAAACTATTTTTTAAAGACATAGGCTACCGTAATGTAGGCAAAAGAAGACCTTTAAAAAAAAAAGAAGGAGGAAACAGGGTTTTGGGGTTGGAGTACTGTATTTACGGAAATGAGCACCAAGTGACGGTTTTGCACACAGATTCGAACACTTCCGAGATAAACAGGATTTTTTTTTTTTGCCATCCAAACATTTGAGTTGGCGGGTTACCGCTCATGCGTGGAACTTGCTGGGAGTTAACCTTTTTTAACGAATAATTTTGTTTGCTTCTCTTGCAAAAAGCAAACGCGACAAGTAGCCATCACATTATACTCCGTGCAAACGGGAGCAGACTTTTATTTGCATTCCGAGGGCAGACATGGCCAAGTTGTTCCGCGCAGCTATCATGGGTCCTCCGGGATCAGGTAAAGGAACCATATCGGAGAGGATTGCGCAAAGCTTTGGCCTGCAGTATTTATCCAGTGGTCACTTTTTACGTGAGAGCATAGCAGCTAAAACAGGTAAGAAGATAAACTTGCATCATCGCCTCCTAGCCCTGCTAGAATGTTTTTTTTTAATTATTATTATTATTATTATTATTATTTTCATAAACACGTGATGTGTCTTGTTTATGACAGCAAATCAAGCTAACTTCCTGTTTTATTCTGTAGGTGAATGCTTTTAAAGTCTACGGAGGCATTTTCGATCATTAAACGTGTATTTTTGGACATGACCTCATCTTTTCACTCCACAGAGTGGGGGCAACCGAGCATGAAACTTTGAATGCATCTCTTCATAAGCTATCCATTAGGACTGGAAGCAATTAGATAGCGTGCGTCTGCCTGTGTCCACGCACATGGACTACAAGTCTGTGAAGTCTTTTTGATATGACTCTTCCTCTTCATTCCACAGCAGGCTGCATACACTTATGTTCCCATTTCCCAATTCTCGCTCAAAATCACATTGAAGGCAGCTTGTTGTTGCCCATGTTACATAACAGATGTTTGACAGTTCCAGTTGGGGATTGCTGGAGTTTACCACCTCATATGAATGTGCTATATTAATATAAGCCGCTGAATGAGGACTAATTTGAATTTCAGATGAAATACTCTTAAATCCATAAATGACTGTTTTCTTTCTATTGTAAACCAGAGGCAGGAGTGGAAGTACAGACCTATGTTGAGAGAGGCATGCTGGTGCCTGATCATGTGATGACCAGGCTGATGATGCCCAGACTGGAACGCCTCAGTGGCCAAAGCTGGCTTTTAGATGGTAAGAACATATTACGTCTATATTTCCATAATCCATTATCAAGCATCCTCTTATAGTTCTTTGTGTGCTGCTGTAAAATACTTAATCTGTCATGTCACACTGACACAATATGTCTTATACATATTAAATGCTGGAAATGGGGATGGCAAGCATTCCTTTATGGTGATTGGACAACTTGTTTCCACCCCCATTATCTCAGATGACTCACTTAGGAGAAAGGCATCCATGCTCTATGTCAGTGGTGTTATAGTCCGGTCCTCGAGGGCCCGAGTCCTGCATGTTTTAGAGGTTTCCCACGTTCAACACAGCTGATTCATATTTAAGCTCTTCGGCAAACTCTGCAGGAGTCTGATAATTGAATCAGGTATATTGGAGTAGAGAAACCTCAAATAAAGTCAAGTAAATTTCAGAAGAGTATTTTTCTAGTAAATTTTACTTGCATATTATTATTATTTTTTATTTTTTTTAAAGAATAACTCAAGTACCATTTACTAGCAATTATCTAGTAACTACATTCATTGAATATTACAAGGGGGTTCAAGTACATTTTACTTATATATCATTAGTTTGTTTAAAAAAACAATACTCAAGTAACATTTACTTGAAATTTCTATATACTTTAATAGAATTTTTACTCCCCATTTGCATTTTCTACTAACTAAAACGAGACTTCCAAAACCTAACATAAAATAACAAAATAAAAGTTTACTATCCCAACTGATTTCAGGCAGTAGGTGGGGTACACCCTGAACTGGTTGCCAGCCAATCAGAGGGCACACATAGATAAGCAGGGTTTTTGCAGGAATCACTCAGTGAAATTTTAGACCTTTTTTTAGACCTTTTTAGACCATTATGAGAAAAATTTTAGGCGAACTTCACGCCCGACTGAAGACCCCTAAAAAAAAAATGGGGGGAAAAAAAAAAGTCACACATTTGATTCTCAAAACCATGTCAACTTGTATTGGTTTCAAACATGTTGAAGTGCACCAAAAGCATACAACATATACAATACAATAAACAATATTGACAATGAACAACCTGAGATGAACTTCAATTCTCAAAACAATGTACATAACAGTCACATACATACATACATACACACATACAACCTATATGACCATATATGGGGCGGTGTGGATCAGTGGTATGGTGTTCGTCTCCCAACCCAGAGGTTGTGGGTTTGATCCCATGCATTGTGACCATGTAGAAACATCCTTGAGCAAGATACTGAACCCCAAATTGCTCCTGATGCTGCGTCATCGGTAGGTGAATGGGTAGTCAAAAATGTAAAGCGCTTTTGGGGGCCTTGTAAGGTCCTATATGCACATCTGCACCTTATTGCTATATTACGCCAGTATTTGTTGCTCATAACGATATCTCGTTGTTGTTTATAAGCATGTTATTTGCACAATGACAAAATGAATAAATATTGAATATTGAAGGTGGAAAAGCGCTATATAAATGAAGTGCCATTAACCATTTACCATATATCTGAGGTCATCCCCTTTAGCACTAATCTCAGCTTCAAGGGCCTTCACTTGAGTAACTTTTTCTTTGTGGGTTCTTCTCACGGCATTAGACTTTGAAATCAGGTGAGCCATCTTCCAGACAGTTCTTGTTGAACTGGCATTTACCCATTTTCTTACAAATTACAAGTTCTAGCTAAAAATAATTATCCACACTCCTCGTTCAGACAAGCTAACTGCAATATCTTGGCGGAAAGTTGGGAACGTAAACTTGAAATTTACCCGGTAGTGGACAGAGTACCACCATTAACAATGTTACATTCACACAAATAGCGAAGGGGCTTTGTAAGCCTGTGATCAGATCACTCTTGGATTAGAGATTGTTACTTTCAATGAATTTCTTGCCTGGTTAAATAAAGGAAATGTTTCGATTAGCTTTACTCGCTAGCGTTTCATTGCCAAAGCTGTACAGTGTGTTCACACCACTGGACGCGGCCGCTTCATTGACATTCGCACAATACTTGAGTATTCTTTTCAGCGAATACTTTTTTGCTTCTACTTGAGTACATTTTTTAATGACTACTTTTTACTTTTACTTGAGTAATATTATTTTGAAGTAACACACACTCTTACATGAGTACAATTTTTGGCTACTCAACCGACCTCTGCCCATCACAGTAGTGGACACAGTGAACACGGACTTAAGCTGTTGGGAGAGCAGTTCGGGGTTCGCTCCAGGGAATGTTGGAGCCGGGGTCCTATGGTGGCAGGTGACAATCTTAACCACTTAGCCACGGTTACCCCTTTTATTTTGGTGAAGCTGTCCTGAAAGCACAACAGGTCCCTGTGTTTTTCCAAGTTAAATATTATCTAGTATCTTTAATAGTGGACAAACATTGCTGAACACGACTGCTTGCTGAGTCACAGGATTAAACTTGGAAGCAGGATCAGACAGTCATCAATCAGTAAACAATGTAGCTTTTTGAGGCTGGCCAGAAAAAAAGAGGAAAAAAGGACTCGGTTAGGCATACATTCGTAATGTTTTGAATTACATATATGTATTTCATATGGGTTCATGTGCATACTGTATATATACAGTATGCTTCACTCATAGTTAAAGTACCATACAGCTAAAGAAAGTTACATGGAAGCTATAGGGCTGCTCGATTATGAAGAAAATATTAATCCCGATTAATTTGGTAATAATAGAAATCACGATTAGGATGCTCATTTGTTTTGTTTTTTTGTTTTTTTTTGGTACAAACAAGAAAATGATTAAACATAAAAATATTAAGACAAATACATTTATTCGAAACATATATATATATATATATATATATATATATATATATATATATATATATATATATATATATATATATATATATTTATTTATTTATTTTAACCAAACAAGATTTATTAAATTAGTTATTTTAAAATAAAAAAAGAGGTAAAATATATATATATATATATATATATATATATATATATATATATTTTTTTTAACCTCTTTTTTTATTTTAAAATAACTAATTTAATAAATCTTGTTTGGTTAAAATAAATAAATAAATATATATATATATTTAAACAACTCAAAATTATTTAAAATATTTTATTTTTGTTTACGACTATGCCAATTTTGTAATTGTGGAGCGTAATAATTGTAATTGAATTTCGATTAATTGCACAGCCCTATAATGGAAACTTTTCAAGAAATGTCAGATAATCCTTCTTACTGCATTTGTCTGTTCCTCACTGTTAATATTCGATAGGAGACTGTTTACTCATTTGCCACGACTGAACATATTTTTTTTTCTCTCAAAAAAGCATGCATCACAAAAAATTCCTAAAGGAGACCTTTTCAGAAAACTAACTTCAAGATATTTTTCCCATTTTATGTGCAATATGCATGTACTTTGTTCAATCATATTCAATTAAAGCGGGAGTTTGCAATTTTAAAAAGGCACACTTTTTGTCATGTTCCTACCAGCTGAATATTATTAAAATGACCCTTTCAAAAAATGTCTCTCCCTGGCCACATCTTATGTCTCTGCTTTCATTTTAATTACTAGTTTAAAACATGTCACACCGAGACAAAGCTAGCCTAGCAGAGACTGTAGATGGTGTGACCGTGCCAATCATGGCAACTTAGTTACGTCTGGAATAATTTGTTTACTCTGCCCCTGCAACTTGAGTTGACATGGCGCTGTTCTCCTATTGATGCGTCAAATAAATTATAAAATGTTTCTACGTACTAATCATTGCTGTTTGGGGGATCATGAGTATTTCTATGGATATTTGAGATGTCCAATTGTGTGAGTTGTCATTGAACGCACCTCGGTCCACTGCCAAACACAAGTACAGTACTTGCTTTCTTTTGCTTCTCCGTGCAGCTATCAAACGTTGAATGCACTTTTATTTTTGTTTTATTTATTTTTGTTTATAAAACTGATACATTGGCACAACATACATTGTGGTCCCCAAACTGGAAATGCTCAGCTTGCGTTCAGCCTGACTTAATTTCCCATGATTAATAGAAAACGGAAGTAGGACGTAGTTCTAGTTCTGTATGATGCAAATGTGAATGTGGACGTAAATAAATAGGAAAGAACTTAATTGATTTTTAATTGTTTTTTTGCAGTGGTGTCCATACTCGGTCCTTGAGGGCCGGAGTCCTATTGCGTTAGATTTGTGCCACAATTACACAGATGTTAATGTTGTCATTCTTCAGGATCTCTTCATTTCCGTACTGTCAAGCTCAAACTTCAGGTTCAGACTCTTCCTACAGACAATTTAATGACCAAGTCAAATTAGTCTCATCAGCTGGCTCAAAAACTTCAGCAACTAGGGCCGCACGATATTGGAAAATCATGCAATATGCGATGTTGCTGAATATAGCGATAGATATTGCAATATTTAATATGTATCTGAAGAAATGACATTTTTATTATCTAATGAACAAATTATATTTCTTATGCAGTAAAATATATTCATAGTTATTTAATTGTAATTAGCTCTTGATAATGTTCAACTAGTGGATGGCGGTGCACATTTTAGCTAGTGGCTGACTGTTCAAATTCAGATAAAAGCATAAAATTCCATATGAAACTTATTTGCATTTGTTATATGCATATTGCATGGGCCAATATCGTAATATCAATATTTTTTTGCATTCCACTTCTTCGTTTTCTGCTTCTCGTGGTGTTTTTGACACTTCTGTTGTGGTGTCATCGGGTGCATTCTATGTCCTTTGTCATCTTTTTTGCCTGGTAATAAAAACAAAACCTAAGGTTAACGCTCAGATTTTTAGATATCTATCTTTAGTTATGGAAAAATGATAAGATCAACCCTGTTTCTCATATTAGTAAAACATTATTTTTGGCAAACATGTTGATTTTAACAGCTGCTAGTCATTGTGTATGGTTGTCTTGTAACCAAAATCAATTCAATTCTTATATCAATAAATATGGCATTGGACTGCCAAACACAGTTTTCTTAGGTATTCAATATTTTCTATTATTCACGATATACCTTTGGTGGTACCTGGCACTAATAACTAAAGAAAAAAGGATGGTGTAACATTTTCTTTTCCACTCCTTATACAACGCCACTCATGATGGCATGCATTGTTTAAGATTGTAATGACAGTGGAACGATCAAAAGAGGAGAAAACTATAGGATGCAAAACTTAAATACAGTACAGTATTTTGTAACTTACCAGAATGAAAACGTAAGTAGCAGGTTTGCCTCTTCTCTTTATTTTTTTTCTTCTATTTGATGCCGTCATCCAACATCCCCATGAGCGCTAAAACTCGTTTTCCCTCCTTCTTCCGTTACGCAGGAAAGCAGGTAGGAGCTGCTTCACCCCTTAAATTTTGCTAAGTAAATAAAATTAAGCAGAGAGCAGCAGATAAAAATTCAAACAGGAAAGGACTGAGTGCTAGTAAACTACAAAAAAATAAAATTCGTAGAAACAGCCATGATGCAACGTGGCGTGACGACACGTTGTCTATCAGGATTTGCTCTACTGTCCTGCTCCCGATTGGTTAACAATTGTGGCACAAATATTGCGCCTCGACCCTCGCGTCGTAAGTGTGAATCAAGGTATTGTACGGAGAGAAGCGGCAAGTGTGCACGAAGACGGTTTTGTACGTACGGAACACATTTAGTATGTACAAAACACTTTTTGTCCGCACGTAACAAATTTTGTACATACGAAACATTTTTTGTACGCACGAAACACATTTTGTACGTATGAAACATTTTTTTTTTCTCATGAAACCCGCCTTTTGTGCACGGTATTTCCCATTACGCTTGCGTAATTGTGGCACAAATCTAACGCCATACACGGCCCCGCTAGTTCCCTGACGACCGGCACTGCAGAACCACTGCAGAAAGGGTTCTATACAGCGCTTACAACGGAACCGCTCGGCCCCGAAAAAGTCCCATGGAGACGCTAACATCCGTTGACAAAAAATGCCGCTTCTGTGTGGAACCGGTGTGGTGGAAAAGTATCATATATGTTTCTATGTAAATTGTATTCTGTGCGGTGCAAACGCGTGTACTCATATGCTATGCCCGATCAGGAAGTAGGCAGCCAATCACATTGCAGCGGCACATGTTTCACTCAAATACTATCCGATTGCGTCAGCGCGCGGCGGCGCGCTCTCGTTGCTACGGGAGAGCCAGCGGAGGACACGGTGACTTTCGAACGTACATTTTAAACATAGTGCAGAGGGAGATTTTATACGCTGGCGCCGTGCGAGCGGTATTTTTTTTTTCACCAGCACACACTTTGAAAGTTGCCCGCATTTGAGAGTGAAATGCTCGCACTGTCGAGCCCTGCCAGGTTCAAATGATCAGGATAATTATCAGTCTTTTGAACATGTTTAACAGCATGTTTGGTGGTGTCACATCATCACACATAACTTCCCCACTACTTGTTTCTCTCCAGGTTTTCCACGGACACTTGCACAAGCCCAGTCCTTGAACAGTTTGTACCAGCTCGACTTGGTGATCAGTCTCAACATCCCTTATGAGACGCTTAAAGACAGATTGAGTGACCGCTGGATCCACCCTGGCAGTGGTCGAGTTTACAACATGGGCTTCAACCCACCCCGAGTGCAGGTCTGAAAAGCTTAAACCTTGAAGTGGCTTGTGCTGTGACCAAATTATTGCTTTATAATTCAGTCTCATGTTTTTTAGAAAGCCTGAGTGCAGATTTTCCTCTCACAAGTCTCGTTATTTTCCCGCATTACATCATTTGTTTTGACTGTACACATTCAATTTTGACTGTCAACATGTACACACAGGCACATATGAACGAAAAAAAGTACATCCTATTTAAAGGGGACATATTTTGGAAAATTAGCTTTTCAGTGTTTGTATACAGGGCGTCATGGTGGTGGATGAGTGGTTAGCACATCCGCCTCCCAGTGCCGAGGACGCAAGATCGAGTCCAGGCTTCAGCCATCCTGGGTGGAGTTTACATATTCTCCCCATGCCTGCGTGCGTCTTCTCCGGGTACTCCAGTCTCCTCCCACATATCAAAGACATGTATGACAGGTTAATTGGGTACTCTGAATTGTCCCTAGATGTGGAAGAATTTGCCTTAATATGTTGCTGTCAACTAAAAATGAAATCACAGTTGCTGTGGGATTAGGTCACGACCAATCACGGCTCACCTGTTTTCTGAAGCTGAGCCACATACAGCTTTTTACTACAAAGACAATTTTTAGTTTGGGTTCTCCTTTCAGTTGAGGGCCATTTCTCAATTACAATTCTGAAATGGCCAAGTAAGTATTTGGTAGAATACTTTTTTATTTTTTTATTTTGAGAGCTCAGTATTGTTCATTCGGCAGTCTCAAATTGCCTATTTTCACATGGTGATTACTAAAGAATGAAATAAGGTGGAAACATACTTTTTTTTCTAATGAAAGAATGGAATGCGATCTTTCATGTGGTACCCACGTTGTATATGTAGCAAAAGAACACGATATTCTGTTTGCCTTGAAAGATGACTTAAAATGCTCGAAATCGTGTGGCAGTAAAAGAGTTTAATTCATGTAATTAAAAAATGCTTCTATCAAGCAAACTTGATTCCATTGAATGGCCAGTGTGCCTTCCTGTGACGTGAAAATGTTTGCTTCCCTCCTGAAGCGCGGTCGACATTTGGCCCAACAGAAGCAGTTTTTATGAGTTATCACAGAAAAATGAGTCATGGTCATACTCATGTTATTGTTGTGCAACATTGTCATGCAGCAAAAGAGAGCATGTGACGCAAAAGGCGCCACAGTTTTATGTAACTTTTATTGATTCCGTGGAAATAACAAGCAGAAAATGAAGGATACACTTGAACATTTGTCGTCTGTCTGAAGTGTTTGATCTTTTTATGTTTGCCATTTTATCCAAGGTTCGAGTATAACTTTGTTTTTTGCACATTTAGGCATCTTCAACTATGTGTGTATGCATGCGTGTATATCTGTCTCCCTTGAAGCTAGATTTTATCCAAATATATGGGATTATTTGTGCATTTTTTTTATGTTCTGGTACATTTGGTATGTTGAGTTATATATATCTCTGTCCACTGTGTGACGATACAAAGGGCAAAGATGACATCACTGGGGAGCCGCTGATTCATCACGATGACGACAAACCCGAAGCTTTGATGTCCAGACTGAGACATTACAAAGATGTGGCGAAGCCCGTCATAGACTTATACAAGTCAGTAAATTCTTGTTCTTCTTTTAGTTTAACAATAAAAGCACAGCGGCTGGTATTTTTTCTTTTTTTTTAATGATCATTTGATTTTCTGTAACTTGTTCTCTTACCTCTCCGCTCAGGTCACAAGGAATCCTGCACTCATTTTCTGGAACAGAAACAGATCGGATTTGGCCTTACATCAACTCTCTCCTCAGTACCAAGATGCACACACAGCCATTGGATGCCCAGCAAAGCCAGGTGCCCTGATTTTTCTGGGAGAGAGGACCTCAAAAACAGAAAGAAGGTAGAACGTGGAGTGATCTTCTCCAACGCTGGACTGTTTGTCTTAGTGGATCTGAGAAAAGGCAGGATTCAATGTTTTTCACCCCAATTGAGGGTTTTGCATTTTTGTTTTTTTTTATTTGAAGTGTGCGAGTGGATGTTTGCAATAATTTTGCATAATGAATAGCTAACCTGATCAATAGCAGCTGTTCTATATATATATATATATATATATATACAACCTCTGATTTTTACTTGCGACATACAATCTCAATACGTAGAGTCTGAATTGGAGCGCCATGCAAAAAATGGCTAATAGCACATCAGGTTAGAAGAAAGAAAAAGAATATGGAAGAAAGATGTTAGATCTGAAGGAAAGATTCCATTTGCAGCAGACGGTATCCCTGCCACAAACTATGCAATGTATTCACAGTTGGATTTCATTTCTTGTTAATTATGCAGATGTAAGAGAAATATTCCCAAATAATTGAAATTAGAAGTGAAGTCATTCAATCCAGTATATACTAATATGGCACTGTAATACCTCAAGAATCTCAAATCAGGTCTCATTCAAAATACTTAAAGCACTTTCTAAAACATACAGTAATAATCCCGTAAAATTGTAAGAAAATGGTCAAGAAGGTCTGCTAGGACCTAACATATGCACGCACTTAAATACAGTGGAACCTTTAAGCCCGAACATGAATCCACCTATTGGCTACTATTTCAAAACCATTTATCCAATTAGAAATCGAATTGAAATATTCCATTCCAGAGCCAGACTGTTATTGTCCCTATGATTTAGCAGTCACACATTTGTACAAAAAAGTTGTATCTTCTAAGGAAATGGAACGGGGGCTTTTCTCAAATTGGGGCAATTCTCAAATTGTCATACATATGTGGATTATTTTACCATTCTCCAGTATAACTTAAAAAGAGTAAAACCATGATTATGTGTGGACAGTGTTGAACATTCAGAAGGAGAATTACTGTGTGACTGGAAGCTAAATTTCATCACCCATCCCAGCTGACTTATGTGGTATATGAAGTATTCCTTTATTATTTTAACAATGTCTTTTTTTAGCCACATAGCACACAGCAGCCTAGACAAAGAAGCGTGTAGCAACATACTGTATTCCCTTACCTGCTTAATGGTTTACGTCACCCGCACACAATTCCTCTCTGTACTCTTCTGTGGTGGCAACAAAAAAAAAGTCAAAGATGCAAAACATGTGTGGAATTTATTCAGCATTTAGCCACTCACCAAGATGAAGACTTGTGCGACATTATTGCCCCGTATCTAATTTTATGGAAGATGCTGTTTCAAGCTGAGATATTATGCAATTTTGGTCCTGAAAAGTATTGGCAGGTTTTCAATTTTTCTTTATGATGTTCGAGTTTGGAGTTTCCACTGTATAGCAAAAGTTCCGTGTTTTGAACTAGAACTTATTATTGGGATGATCTCTAAATTTGCTGTATATGCTCTGCAATGCAAACTAGGCAGCTGTTATGTAACTGCTCTGGAGAACCAGTTACTGAGTTACTTGTTACTCTTCTGCTCTATTATCGTAATGTTTAAAGATGTATTTATCTGTTGAAATGAATAACATAAACACGACATACTTCCATTTGTTTGTGCTGCAAATCCATTCCCAAAAAAATGTCTGAATCAAACTCTACAGTGCCCCTTGTGGCTTGGATGAAGACTGAAATATGTCAAGAGTCTTTTGATTGTGGTTTGCATATGTTAATTCATGTAACATGTAAATACAGCCACTCTGCTTTTCACGTTCAAATAATCACACTCGCTCACTGTTCCCCTGCTAGGTTCAAATAGCTTGGTACCGCACCTGTGACAATTGTTACAGCAGAATTTATGACATTGTACATTACTGCCTAATAGATGGTCCTGCCTGAAATCTGCTTCACTGCCTGTTGCCTTATGTAAAGATGTAAAATTGAATTGGAGTCTGAATAGTGAGCAGGGTACACACATACCAATTTTTCAACATCTTAATCTCTTTTTAAAATGTTAGAGACGTCACACATAAGGAAAAAATAGATTTCCGTTTTTGTTGACGTCTCTTAAGTGTGTGGTGTACTCGGGATGACAAATACACTACATCACACTTCTCTATAACGATATCCGGATTGATAATTATGGGTCTCCTTCCCCACACCAGATGTCTGTCGGAGGCAAAAGAAGAAAAAACAGTACAGAAGAAGCTAGGCTAATTGTTAGCTTGTCTGGTTGCATTGTGGTTGCCAAATCTTCTCCTTGTCATTTTCATTGTGATGATTAATTTGGGAGACCCGTTATGCAAACTGCCAATGCCATCCGTTGCTCCTCTACAGTATTTGTGTCTGACAACCAACAGCATGTGCTTGACATCACTTCCTAATTGCTAGCATTCCCTTACGAATCACAAGAGTCTGTGTCTCGGCCACACTATGTTAACCACACATTTAAGGATAGTGAAATATCAAATGGGTTCAAGGTTTACCATGTAAATATTGAACAGGTTCAATGTTTATGATTGTTAGCACTGACCGTTTTGTGGGCAAATAGGAGGAAAAATCACTCTGCACTAGTGATAGACCGATATGGCTTTTTCAAGGTCGATACTGATACCGATTATTAGTAGTCAAGGAGAACGATAACCGATATTTCAAGCCGATGTTTATTTGCTGTAGAAGAGAAAATATTAGTGTAAAAATTAAAAAGTATTTTTCTTTTAATTTTAAACAATATTGACAGCTTTGTTTAAAAAATATATTTAAAAAAAATGCAGGGAGTTTCAACATTTTTTTTTTTTTTTTTTTACTTTTTGTAGGGAATTCCCAGTGTCAGCATCATTATTTATAAAGTGGAAATTGAAATAGATCCATGAATGAAAAGTTCCTGTATTTCACTGTGCAAAAAAATGAATGTAAACGTAGCAAATTTGGGGTTTTCAACAGGATTCATAAAAAGTTTCAAAAGATTTTTGCAGAAGGTGAAAAATTATCATAATGTGTTCAAAATACCCGCTTTATTGGCCGTCAGATTGGTCAAAAGGCGGATACCGATATTTGTGAAACTGCCAAATATCGGCACCGATAATCGGCCCGGCAGATAATCGGTCTATCCCTACAGTCTGCACACACCGTGGCTCAGGATAATCTGCCACTGTCACACATCTCAGAGAGTTGGGCCTTTACTGACTTTGAAAGGATGAAGGGGAAAAATTTTTGACCTAATTCTCAGTATGTGTACGCCGCTTTACGTGACAATGTATGTACTTGTGTTGAGATTTTTTTTTTTTTCGTGTTGAAATTTTGAATATAGTTACTTGTAGCTAGAAGTACTTCCTGTATGAGACACATTTTTGTTTTTACAGTTTAAAATTGCAAAATTAAACTTGTTAAGTTTTATACAGAAAGGACAATGCGGTCTTGGCCACTCGTGGCTCGGCTGATGAGATAACAATGCTTTCTTTTTTTTCTGTTGTTCCCAGAAACAATGGGAAAATATGTCTATGCAAAATGTCAAAAGATTTTTGGGAGTGTAACTTTTCTGTGGCCACACCTGAGCTGCATTTATAGTCAGCATGTGGTTAGGCAACTTTGTTTGGACGCGAAGCTGAAAGGGTGTGGTGTAAGTGTTTTCAGGTGGTGATGATTACACAACATGGCTTTTGTGTACAACATTTCTTTTCATGTCACGATTTTAGTACTAATTCTGCTCAATCTTGTTACATTCCAAATGCAATAAAAACAGTTTTCTGGTTATTCCCTGTCTTAATGTGATTAACTTCATCCCTAATAAAGATTTTATGAGGCACATTTAAATAAGCCCTTATTTAGGTAGTGACATTTCACATGTACAAGAAAAAAGAAAAGAAAAAAAAAGCCTATTGAAATCTTAACCTGAAAGAGAAGTAAACCTATAAAAAAAAAAAATATTGACAATAATAGCCCTGCTAGTCTAAACATGGTATACTGATTAATAGTTAATAGAGTTAAGTAGCAAAATCCGCCCGTTTTCAACCATAACAGGAGATGGCCATTTTGCCACTTGTTGTCCACTGAAAATAAGTAATAGTTGCTCAGGTGTCAGGACCAATCACTCACCTGTTTTCTGAAGCTGAGCCATTATTGGTTCTGAGCAACTGTGGCGTCATTTTTAGTCGACAGCAAGTTGCAAAATGGCCGCCCCTGGGATGGATAACAACAGGTGGTATTTGCTGTTGAAGTCGTATTCCACAAACACGATACTAATCAGGATGATGTTTTTAGACTGTTTTTAGACTTTTGAAACTTAGAGCTACTTTTTGGATACCAATCAACGCCAAGGGATTCCACAATTTTCACATTTGCTCGACCGAATCAGTGGATGCTGGTGTCTGTGGACCTCACTCCACTTCATCTATCCTTCCCTACTTCCTCTCTTTAGTCTTTCCTCTGGTCTCTTGCGATCTCCTTAATTTGTTGGAATTTAGAGGTTTCTGGGGTTGGCTTAAGACTGGTTTTGTAACCATGTGGGTGGCAGGTGGTGTTTAGTTGGTGCTGGATTTCACTTTGATTTATCTTTTCTTTGACCTTTCCTTTGGTCTCTTGACCTTCTGAACTTCACAACTCTGAAGTATCCAGTTAAGATGAAGGGTAATGGGATTTTTATTAGGTTTTAGGTGAACTAAAGAGTACAAATTTACACAACTTCGCACGCACACACACACACACACACGCACACAAATGCGCACATTCGCACAAAACAAAAAGGAATTATGTTTGTAGATTGTTTTTAGACTTTTGAATCTTAGAGCTACTTCTTGGATACCAATCAGCGCCAACGGATTCCACCATTTTCACATTTGCTCGACTGAATAAGTTAGGTGAGGACACTGCTCATATGAGAATTCAAGAATTCTATTTCTCACAATACAAGGTGGGAAAAATCAATCAATAAGCAATGCTTTGTTTCTATCAATCTCTGCACATTTTCAAATAATCATTTTTACAACATTCCTATAAAATGGCAATGTCTTATTACTGGTGAGATACTGTTAGAACAGGCCCAATGGCCAATCATATTGTACTGTATTTTCATGAAGATGAAAAAAAAAACCCTGATTTTGTTGCTGTCTTATTTACCAGTGTAGAGTCTGCAATTGACGGCAGCACACTATATAGTGGCAAGCACGTCTGCTTCACAGATCTGAAGTATGAAGTTTGAATCTTGGCTCTAGGCTTCATCTCTAGGCTTTATCTGTATCGTGTTTACATGTCTGTACTTACAATATGTGGGATTTCTCCTGGGATACCGACTTCCTGCCATGCTCCAAAAACATCCATGTTTGGTTCATGAAAGACTCTCAATTATTCTCAACTGGTGGGTCAGGACCCAAAAGTGGGTCACAGACAGAGGTGGTTAGAATCAGCAAAAACTAGAATAATAGATAACTAGAATAACTTAACTAGAATAATAGATCTCCAGTTAAATTAATAGTAGTTTTCCATTACTCAAGTATGAGTAAATTAGTAAGTAAAAAAAATGAAATAAAAATTCTGAAGTAGGCTACTGAGAATATATTTATGTACAAATTAAGCCATTGTCCAATAATGACACTAACTAAAATAACAAACATATTGAAAAAATATATAATGAAAAACAACAATGGAATTAGTTGTTTTTGCATTCTTCATAAGAGGTTCCTCAACGAAGGAGAATGTCTACTTGTTTTATGACCTAGACATTTGAATTAATAGTTGTATTTCAGCTCCTGCTCAACACAGAAAAGAAAACGAACAATCCTTCAAACAAGTCAATTACAGGGTTATTATTGGCTTATTTAAAACAACAATACATGCATAGTGTGTGACAGAAGAAAAAATGGCTAAATTCATCAAAGTTACTGAATGAAGAAACTTCCTGATGAGCAAGTGGATTGATAAAATATAGCAATGTTTTATGACACCAAAGTTAAACTACAACCGTAATTGGTCTGTGTGTCTACACGGTCTGTGAGGGAGATAGCATATACAGCACAGGTCACAACATCATTTTATGTGGCCTGGGAAGGCAAATCACGCGCCGACTTCATTTTTCTTGCAAATTATCTTCACTTTTAACAACACTAAGATTGGAAGCATTTTTTTTCTCAAGCCTTCATAAAAGGTCGTCACAACTAGGCAACAACAGAAAATGTAGGTTCCAGGGTGACAATAGGTAAGAATCACTGCATAATCTAAATGAACTGGGTGTGAGTATGAGTGAATTATTGAGTGGTAACCAGTTCATGGTTTACGGGTTTACCACCCCTCTCCCCAAAAGTCATCTTGGCTATTTCAGCTCACTAGCTGTGATGAGAACAAGCACAATAAAAAAAGAGATTGGTGAATGGCGTCTGCAACTCATTGACATTTCTAATGGAATATTTTCCCCTATTTAAAATGAGAGTAATGTGTGGTGAAATTTACTGCCTTGTGAAATTATTCATGCAGATATATTTGATGCAGGCTTTTGACCTTCTGTCATTTTGACATTTACTTTTATCATAGTTTTCTCCAATGTCTTGAATTAGATCCACCAAGACACAGCATCATGTCAAAACTCCAGTCCAGGTTTTACCAGGTTGCTCCAGTGAAGGCAATGCAGACAGGATGCACTGAGCGGCGCAGTTTTGCGATCCATGTAGCGTGTGCTAACACAGAATTCACCCGGCCACATCTTCTAAAGATTTACCACAAGCTTGGATGCTGCGCGGGTCGCTGACACCAGGATGCGATCACATCGCGTTGCCGTAGCCCTTTGCAGCCTCCCGGTGCAAAGTCCTATTTTGTAGCTACTAGGACAATAAACGCTTTGACCTTTGACTTGCAGCTGATGACAATACAAAGGTCGCTGACTGATAGCGAGAGAATTAAGCTTTGAAGCGCATCTTTGCGGCTCGATAGGACTGCTCTCACGGGAGAATGCCCGAATCCATTCTGAAAGGTAAAGTAAAAAGTCTTACTGCATGGATTTTATTCCTGCGTGTTTCATCAGTCGAGAATGGGGGATGTGCTTGAATTGTCCTTCTGTAACCGGACAAACGAGAAAGCCGGATGTTATTGTTATTACGTAACGCACAGGGTAAACACATCAACGTCAGTCCGCGGGGAATACAGTGCACGTATCCTCTTCTTTTATTTTTTTTTGTAACCCATTGGCTCTTGTGTTGACACAAATCGAAAGCTCGTACATCGCGAGGGGATTCATTTGCTATACCTGCGTGGTTGTACACCGTACCGTGCAAATGATGCATTTTGTGTAAATGCCGCCATTGCTTTCCTCACTTCATATTCGTCATTCACCTGATCGTCTCCAGTTTAGTGCAACACGTCAGTTTTACGTTTAAATCAATTTGTTTGTAAACAAACCACAATTCAAAATGCAATGCGCTCGAGAGAAGTGTGTGCTCACAGTGACGTCACTGTAGTTACGTCACGTGAGCGGCTTAGCATCCCGTTTCATGTTCGGAGCAACCCGAGCAGTCTCCGATAAAATAAGCAATCTAACAGAAAGCCATCGTCTATAAACTGCAAGCATTCCGAAGCAGTGGTTCTCAAAGTTTTTACGGCAGTTATAGGACCACCATCACGACCAACATTAAAATACAGTCGCAGATACAGAAGTTTCCTGATATTTACCATTAAGGTAAAGGTAATTAGCAACGATAACGTCTATAGCGCTGCTCTTAAACACTTTTAAACACTAAATTTAAATGCTTAAAGAAACTAGTTAAATGAAAATTATACCCTATAAATTAAACTATTAAAGAAAACAGTAATTCTGCAAATACTGTACTGTATGGTTCTAAAAATGTAAATACAATGTTAACTGTACTGATTCCCGCGTACCAGTAGAGGGAGCCCACGTATCACCATGTCAAGTATGAAGGTTTTCATGGTGGAGTTGTGGAGGACCCAAAACGCAGTGAAGAAAGAAGGCAAGACACAGGGTTCGAAATAACTCCACCCCCTTCCATTTGCGGAGCTAATCAATCACTTGATTTGAGTAGCAATTATCTAATTTTGTGGAGTGTTTTTTGCAGGTTAATCCCAGGGACCTGAAGCAAGGGTATTATTAAACAATAACTATGACAGTATAACAACTTAACAATTGATGTTCTTTTGTTTTTGTTTATAATGAACTTTTTTTTTTTTTTTAATTTGTGCAGATAGAAACAAACAGTATTTTCGAAACAGTTTCAGTGGGGCAATTCCAAACACAAATATACGTATATTTCCGTTTTTAACATTTCTGAATAGGTTATATTGTCTTTTAGCTAAATTGATATATCTACTATATCTAATCTAATATATTAGATTATAATATTTAATGTGCAGAATTCAAAAGTCAAAATTACAACTAAGGCCCTATTGTGAAAACAAATTACATTATTGATATTATAAATATTTGATACTACCACTGTATATTACTTTTCATCTTATACGTAGGCCACTCGATCCCGGCTTATGCTGACGTACGCCATAATGTAATTCAATTCTGGTTTCCGCTTCTGTTTAGAGTCCAGACGCGGAATTTTGAAACTACGATGCAAAACTGCTTATTACGACATTTTCTAAACTGTAAATAAGACATGTGAAAGACTCAAAATACTCAAGAAAAAAAACAAGATTCATCAGGAATAGAGGAGACTCACCACAGCAAGAAATAGTGTATGAACAAGATATTGTGACTTTGGACAATTAACAGAGAAAACCAGTGAACTAAATACAAACAAATAGACAAGAGGGCGACTGGCGCGGCAGTCTGGGCCACCCAGTCTGGACATGGTTGAGCGACTGAGCCATGAGGCTGAGCTGGTACGGGGGCCGTGACTTGGCGCAGTACCAGAACAAAAATGGGAACAGGGACCATGAGGCGTGAGCTGCCGCGGCTCCGTAACGGGTTGCGTGAGCTGCCCTGGCGTAGGGAATGAGTCTGCTTCATCCTCATCAGCCTGCCTCTTGTTGGGAAACAACTACGTGTAGTTACAGTCTTTCATTTTCATAATTTTTAGCCCAGCATGTTCTAAAATTGCACCTCTGCAACTCACATGTCCTAATGTAAGTTATCACATACAGACTCCTGAAAAATGTGAGGAATTAGAAGTAGTATTGTAGTAGACAATGAAATAGGAAAAGAGTAATCTGTTAACTTTTAGCATAATATTTGGCAACTAGATTGTGGTTGGAAAATCAATCTTGCTATTATTGTGGTGAATGATTTGGGAGACATTTTATCAAGCACTGAACACAACCAGTTGCTCCTCTATTTGTGTTCATCAACAGTAACGTTATCAAGAAGTTAAAAAAACACTATTAACCCCCTCCACACCCATGGATATTTATTCAGGATAATCTTTCAGATAACTTGGCCTTTGCTTTGGCCTGATACTTACAGTAATGTGTACCCTGATTTAGACCTTTCAAAATGGAACAACTTTTGTATTGGATCTCATCAGGTTGTTATGGGTGTACCTGTTATTCTATTTCATTCCTTCGGACCACCAGAGGCGGTGCTTCATGCACCGGATGATCTCAGCCATTTGGACCATCTCCCACAAAAAAGAAAAATAAAAAAATAAAAAAAATAAAAAATCATGACACAAAACTCTTTTGACATCTAAAGTGAGGATAACACTGCATGTTTTTTTTTGTTACTTCTATGTCTCAAAACTATAATGTTTTGCATTTATTAACTCAGCTATCTGCTACAGAGAATGCAAAACTGTATTTCTACATGTAACAAAAACTCAACAATAAAGCCATTTGGTTGAAGTTTCCTTTCAAATAAAATAATCACTGTCTATTTGAGTCGTCATTGCATTTGCAAGATTAAATGTTTATACATATAACAAACTAAAAATGAAAACCAAAACTGATTGTTTTACATCGTTTTATCATGCATAGAAACTACAGTCATCGGTCAACCTGACTACAGTTAAAAAAAAAAAAAAAAAAGACTGCTTCACTTTAAACATTTTGACATACAGGAACAGATAAAAGGTCAGTAGGGCTTCAGAGTGCGTATAGGTCAAGGAAAATCTTGTTCAATTTAGTTTTAGATAAATTATGGATAAAGGTAAATACATGAATTAATTTTCACTGTTTGACTCACTATGGCATCAGCGGAACCATACTGCAAAATCAAAATGTCACCACCTATCTCTTTTTCTCCTCCATGATCCAGAAGTAGCCTGTTAATGACAAATGCAAACATGAAGTGTCACTTTTTTTTTTTTTTTTTTTTTTTTTTTTTTAATTATGTTTACAATTCAGCCTCGGCAAAGGTGCTTTTCATGATAGCAGCACATTAAAAGATGGCTTAACTCTTTTTCCGGGTTTTATTTAATAAAACACATTTGAACATTTTATAATGGCGACATGATTTTTCCCGGCAGGTTTTGCCTACATGGTTCTATAAACAGTTTGGATGACTTGAGTACAACTTGCATTGCACTAAGACAGATTTACCGGTGCTGCTCTTCCTTGTAGATTCTACACGTTGACTGCCGTGGTTAGAAATGAGACGGGAAACTCTGCACCAACAATGGAGCGGTAGTGCATTTGGTCCGGCAATAGAGGGGTATCATTCCCTCCCTTTTGGACATTCCGTTCCCGCTGTGCTCTGTGCTTCCATCTGCTCGAGAAAGAGTTTCCCAGGCTCATGTCCTCTTTTCAGAACCATGAAAGTGTTGCCAGGGGACAAGGCAAAAGAAGGAAGCATTCCACCATTGGCCAAATCTCTGCTCTGCATGGACTCAAGGTCATGACACAAGATTTGAAGTGAAATTGGATTGGAAAAATGACAATTGAGGGCAACTGTGACATGACAATGAGCATTCAGTGTTGCTACTTTTTTCTTGGTGATACTTGACCCTGAATAGTATAAGTAGCATAGAAAATGGATGGATGGACAATAATATTTGAATGTATTCAGATGTTTGCACTCCTGTTGCCATGGGCGGCCGTGCATGTCCACTAAGATACATGTGCCCCATTACTTGAGGAATGGATATGTAAAAATACATTTTCATTTATTCCGTTGAAGAAATATTAGTGTTGAGTTCTATATCACTAAAATTAAATAATGACATGATATTATGAAGCTAAAGCTGACTGAAGCTAAAGTTAGGTGTGCAAATTTACATAACAAATATGTCATGAATGAGGTGCCTTCACAGATCACTTCACATCCAATACAGCTGTGACGTTGAGGTATGATTCAGCACTCAAGACAGTGTCCATATACACTGTAAACATTGTCTATGGTAATAGTTGAGAAGAGGGTGTCGCAAAGGCACTAAATTATACACTATGAATCACTGATCTGAATATATAACTGGAGAGCATATAGTCCAAGACTTTTGAAGCCCCGAGGCCGCCATATTGCTCCTCCCAAAAAAACGTTTCTCGGCATACGATCCTATACATTTACATTATTGATATTGGAGAACATTTGAGACAGTACTTAGTAGAAACAACATGATTTGTGATGTTTGTTAAACATAAACAATAGGACTTAAGACATTTTACAACTTGCCTTAAATACATGTAGAAATTAGATGCTTAATGATGTTTACAGGAAGAAACTTGTATAGATTTTTTTAAATTAAAGAAATATAACTGTAATTCAACAAAAGATGCCTCTGCCAAATCTAATAATGTGGTCTAAGGAACTAAGCGATAAAAGAAAAAAGGGGTTTTTCAAAGCGGCGCATATTCCACTTGTTT